>NC_041398.2:53931328-54008828 GCF_900747795.2 Erpetoichthys calabaricus
TGTAGTGCAGAAAGTATTAAATTGTGTGATCCTGATGTGCTGCTGTCAAAACCACAATCTCCTTAATCATACAAAGGCAAAAACAGCCTTTTGTAACACTAGCTCATCAATACATTTTTAAAACTCACCTGATCCAATTTTTAGGCTCTACAGGAAACTGAGCCTGATCCAGCAGCACTGGGTGTATAAGGTGAGAACCAACTCTGGACAAGGTGTCTAGTTTGAATTTATTTATTTATATTTTAAAAAATATTACCTCATGTTCAAGGAAAAGTGCTTTTAGTTGTCCTTTTGACCAGTAGTCCATAGCATATGCCAAAAGTCTCATAGAAAGAGTATTGATCCTCAAGAAGTTACCAACGAATACAACTCTGTTTATGTTCTTGAGGAAAATTGAAAAGAGAGAAAAAATAACAATCTTGAGATACAAAAAGCCTATAATATTGAAAGTTATGAATATACGTTTTCATCCAAAACATGGTACACCAATAATACTCCTTACACATCAAATTGCTTAAAATTCTAAACAACCCATTCAAGGAAATATTTACTGACATAACACGACAACAAAATAAACATGGGAAGATAAGGCATCTTAAAGGTATGCCACAGTTTTAAGAGCCCCTTCGAATATAAGCCTTATTCATATTAAGCACAAGATGACACAACCAAAATTACAATCAGGTAATAAGCATTACAGCTGCTTTATACCATGGACTGTTCTGAGCTGCAGATTAACAGTTGTAAATGTACTGGTTTATTATGTTAAGCACCAAGAAATTATCTGAAGATTTGCACTCATTGCTTTCATAGCCCTGTACAATGCTGCTTGATAAAGACGCTACAAGGCAGCACTGTAAAGAAGCTGGAAGCAAAAAGGAGAATAGCAACTTGCAACATCTTACTAATATTGTTACACTGGCAGAGGTAACTTATAGCTTTAAAACACAATAAAATGACAACACTATTAATAAACACTAGTCTGAAATGTTTTCTGAAAGACAAAGAATTGGCAATAGGTTTTATCATTTATCTATTTTTGAAAGAAGCACATTTTCTACTCGTTTAACGGACTATATTAAGTTTCTAAAATATACACAACTAGACATTGTGTTGGCTAAATCATTAAAAGAAAGAATGCAAAATGTAATTAATTATTAAAAAATTATAAAAAAAATAATGTGTTAGAATCCCATACAAATGCATTTTAGTTATTAATCACCTATAATAGTTGATTTTATTCTCTGCTACTTAGGCAGCATATTTTATACTGAATACAAATATTTCATCAATAGCTTATAATTTACATTTAAGTAAAATATGAATGTTACATGTATATGCACGCAACGCTATATCTACAGTATGACAAACATTTTTGACCAGTCATGATAATGAAAAAAGCTGGTTTGCTTGGATTATCAAACTAATCTTCTAAAAAAAAATAAATAAAATTAACTCACTTCATTTAAAGCACACATTCTAGTTATTGATCCAATATTATTTGTAATAGTGACTAACGTTGCTCTGGCCAGATCCTCTTTGCCAACAGATTCTCTCTTTTCTTTGAACATCATATTTCCAAAACTAAAAGATAGGCAGAGATTATGAAAATGAGTCCCAATCAAAGCAAATATTCTTACATTTCAAGGGATGTTGACACGTAACCAAGAGAAGCTCAGAACCTCAGCAGGCACAGATTGTTGCAAACTTATACAATATGTACCATTAAAAATCATTTTGATATTCCTTGCCTTGAAATGGTTTGTTATTATGTAAAAATCAGAGAATTGACCAAGAATCTGATTACTTTTGCATAGCACTGTACTTAAGTATAATTAAACATTAGAATGCAAAGTACAGAGTTATCACGGAGTAAGACTTTACTGACACCCTTGTGGTCTGCACTGTAATGCACTACCTATTATATTATAATGACTTCCTTTTAAACTTAGATTATCAAAAATGACTATGTATTGTGTAGGACTTTAATTAGCATACATCTTTATGAAAAAAATTATAATTCTCTACATCCAGGGATACTACCCCACCTAAACTATGAATATGCCTCCATCTGATAAAG
This sequence comes from Erpetoichthys calabaricus, assembly GCF_900747795.2. Lineage (NCBI taxonomy): Eukaryota > Metazoa > Chordata > Cladistia > Polypteriformes > Polypteridae > Erpetoichthys > Erpetoichthys calabaricus. The sequence goes on from NC_041398.2 coordinate 53,933,409, forward strand.
TTATATTAGAAGCAGGATATTTAAATGTTTAACACAACAAAGGTGTTAAACTACCCTTTCAATTTCCAGGACTAGTTAACAAGAGGACAATCCAACGTATCACCAGTTCTCATTGTATGAATTACTATTAACAACAGTATTTTTCTTTATTTTACAAAAGCTAGTTTTTGAAAACAACGAAGAAAACTTGAGTGTTTTGCAACTTAGTTAAATGTAAATGAAGACTATCCTACAACTTGTATTGGAATATATGAAGCATGTTTGGAAATAAATTAATATACAATAGCTGTGTTACCGAATATTTTTATGCTGTTTATTGATACAACCAAAGCCAACGATGCTAATTTATTTAAGTACATTTTTCAGTGGCATAGTAAGTTATTTAAGTACATTTTTCAGTGGCATAGTAAGTATTGCTGCTGTTTCCACAACCAAGAACTAAAGTTCAATTCCCAAGCTGACTGCTGTCTGTACTGACTTTGCATGTTATTAGGTTTCTTTTTAACATTCCAAATATATGCAATAGAAGTAATACTCCACCCAAAAATGATATTTTTTAATGTGTTACTTACTCATGTAGTTTGTAGTCATGGCCAAAAATGTTTTGATATAATTTATTCATGCAGAACAGAGAGAAAAAAGTCAAAGACAGGACTCCTAACCAATAAGTAAGGGGGAGAGGCAAATCTTCCATTTAAATAGTCTTTCCCTTGAAGCTTTAGCATTATTTTCATAATGTGTGCTGATTTTGTTCCAAAAGTATATTTAATATTATTTTAGCAAAAAAGCATGCATTTTGCATGTTTTGAGCATAGTTAGATAACTGACATACGCATTATGCAAAACAAGTAATGTGAGATTGGTTTTTCTTTATTCCATGAACAGTTTCCATATTGTTTGCCATTGGTCACTATGGAATGCTGTTATATCATATACATTTTTCTCTCCATTCTACATGAAAACATTTTTCTCAGCCACCAGTACAAATTACATGGGTTAACAAACATATTAAAAAAATTAGCATTTTTGGGTGAAGTATTCATTTAAGTTAATTGGTGATGCTCACCTGGCCCAATGCAAGTATCTGCGAGCATATACATGACTATGCCCTATTAAAGCCTAGGTTCCCATACAGGGTCAGTGTGGGCCTTATTCCACTGGAGAAACTAAGGTTGGCTACAACACACAAACAGTAAAGCAGATTCAGTAAATAGAAAGTATAAAATATCCATCTATCACCAACTTTTCCACTGTCAGTATTAAACTGTAAATGAAGCAGAATGTTGTATGCTAGTTTTTTTTTTTTTAATTCATGTTGGCTCCGGGTTGGAAAATGGATGGATGGATGTTTGTATTGCCTAAAAGCATCCTGTACTGAATATAGCTGATTAAGGAAATTACGTTTGACCCTATAAGGAACACTAATAAATGACATAGTATTATTGTTGCATTAAAGTAAATAAATAAAAAGTTCAAAAAATGTTCACTGAGGAGATGTACTAAAGACTGACTTATTATTTCTGGCTGCCATCCATCAGCCAATCCACTGTCACCAATCTGTTTTCTACATTTTAAAAAAGTAACCTTTTGATCTGCACTGCATTATATTTTAGAAAACTCAATAAAACAGTGTATTAAAGATTTTTGGCCAGTAGACATGCATTTAAAAAATAATTTGCCACGGTTATTTGCCTTATTTCATAACACTGGGCTGTACTTTACTAATACTCTGTCTAGAGTTCCTGTCTGATGCTGCACAAAGAAAGAAAGAAAGAAAGAAAGAAAGAAAGAAAGAAAGAAAGAAAGAAAGAAAGAAAGAAAGACCACTTTATATTGCTTCTATATTCCACTCTTAATCCATCTGCAAACTACCAGTGCAATAAAACAGTATACAGTGATCCCTCGCTATATCGCGCTTCGCCTTTCGCGGCTTCACTCCATCGCGGGTTTTATATGTAAGCATATTTAAATATATATCGCGGATTTTTCGCTGCTTCGCGGGTTTCTGCGGACAATGGGTCTTTTAATTTCTGGTACATGCTTCCTCAGTTGGTTTGCCCAGTTGATTTCATACAAGGGACGCTATTGGCAGATGGCTGAGAAGCTATCCAGCTTACTTTCTCTCTCTCTCTCTCTCGCGCTGACGTAGGGGGGTGTGAGCAGGGGGGCTGTGTGCAGCTGTTTCCTGAAGGACATGCTGCACGGAGCTTCGCATACTTAAAAGCTCAAAGGGCACGTATTGATTTTTTTTATCTGTCTCTCGCTATCTCTCTCTATCTCTCTCTCTCTGTCTTCCTGCTCCTGACAGAGGGGGTGTGAGCTGCCGCCTTCAACAGCTTTGTACCGGCGGTGCTTCGCATACTTAAAAGCCAAAAAGCCGTATTGATTTTTTTTTTGACTGCTTGCTTTGCACTCCTTTGAAAAGGAAGATATGTTTGCATTCTTTTAATTGTGAGACAGAACTGTCATCTCTGTCTTGTCATGGAGCACAGTTTAAACTTTTGAAAAAGAGACAAATGTTTGTTTGCAGTGTTTGAATAACGTTCCTGTCTCTCTACAACCTCCTGTGTTTCTGCGCAAATCTGTGACCCAAGCATGACATTCTAAAAATAACCATATAAACATATGGTTTCTACTTCGCGGATTTTCCTATTTCGCGGGTGGCTCTGGAACGCAACCCCCGCGATGGAGGAGGGATTACTGTACAAGACACTTAAAGCTTAGTGAATTTCAACATTTGGAAAATTTTTCTTTTTAATCAGGCAGCAAATTGTGTTTATATTGGTACATACTGTAGGTGAATGTTACTTGCCTGGTTTTAGTCATTTTTCACCGGACATTATGTTACTTAGTGAATGAAACAGTACAACTTTTCTAGAAATTCAGGCTCTTTGAAGATGATCATCACTATAAATTCAGGTGCCTTTCGCATAAGAAATATGGGCACAGCTTCAGGACATGAAAACCTTAACTCTCCAAATAATTGAATCTATCATGTCATTACACAATTTTAAGTTTATGAAAGTATGATACTATGGAATATTATATTTTGGATCTTAAAACAGTAACACTTTTGTGCTATTAAGGAGACAAACAAAGCACAATGAAGTTGCACTTAAATTTTACGGGATTACTTACTATAGATTCCCAAAGATTTACTCTGGATACAGAAAGTATTCAGACCACTTCACTTTCTGTACACTTTACTGTGTTGTAAAATTAAATTTTAAATTGATAAATTAGTTTTTTTTGACCAATGACTAAATGAAAACATGCTTTCATAAAGGGTTACAACTTTATTAAAAATCAAAACCATTATCTCTAATTTATATAAGTATTCAGCCTCTTTTTTTGTGTCACTCCAAGTTCTGGTGAGGTGCACACATCCAGTTTGTTTTACCTGTCCTTGAAATGTGTTGAGAGTTTGACTGGACTCCACCTGTGGCAAACTGAATTGACATAGGTCAGAAAGGCATACATCTATGTATATAAGGTCTCACAATCAACACTGCATGTCAGGACAAAAACCCAAGGCATGAAATCTAAGGAACAGCCCGTAGACCTCTGTGGTAAAATTGTGATGACACATAGATCAGAGCAAGACTATAAAACAACATCTAAATCTTTGAGTGTTCCCTTGTGAGTGGAAGCACCTACAACGCACTAGAATTAGCCATCTGGACAAAATGAGTAACTAAGCCTTAGTTAGGGATGTAACCAAGAACCAAGGGTCATTTCAACAAAGCTTCAAAAGTCCCTTGCCTGTTGGAAGAATGACCATCTCAGCAGCACTCCATCAATCAGGCGTTAATGGTAAAGCTGCTAACTCCCACTTGAAGTTTGCCAGATAGCATTTAACAGGCTCTCAAATCATGAAGAAAAAAATTCTGTGGTCTGATTAGGGAAAAATGGAACTCTTTGGTCAGACCTCCAAGCACTATGTCTGCTAAAGACCAGGCACTGCTCATCATCTCCTTAATACCATCCCTACAATGAAGCATGGTGGTGGGGTGTTTTTCAGTGGTTGGGATAGGGAGACTTGTCAGAACTGAGGGAAGAATGAAGGTAGCAAAATACAGATATCCATGTTGAAAACATGCTACAAAGTGCACTTCACCTCAGACTGGGGACAGAAGATCAATTTTCAGCATAACAGTGACTCTAAGCATACACCCAAGACAACACCAGAGTGGCTTAAGGACAAGTCCCCAACTGTCCTTTAATACCCAGCCAAAGACCAGATTAAAACCACATAGAACATTTGTGGAGACACCTGAACATGGCAGTTAACAAATACTTTCCTTCCAACCTAAAGGAGCTCAAGATAATAATTAATATATGCCATGATTTCAGGTTAATTTTAACATTAAATCATCTTTTTGCTAAGCAAATTTTAATTGGAAATTAAAACTGGTATTATAGAGGCTGCATTAGTTATTATTAACTTTTCAGTAACTATGACAGGATTATGTGTGTTAATCTTTCACTTGTAACAGAGAAATTTTACAGTGGATTCAGTATTATCTCTGGTGGAACCTTTTATTAAATACTTTTCACAAACAGTATGAACAAGTAAAATCCTAGTACTTCCCAAATCATTAGATTGGAAGATATTTGCAGCACATAACATGGCTAAAACCTGTGAGCTAGGAAAATAATTCAAGTTCTCACTCAGCATGAATACTCCCATAGTAATAATTTCTGCTTCTCCAACTCTGTCTCTCCCTCTATATTAATTATGCATGGTTAATGTATTTCTATACCTGTGATTAATTAAACCTTTTAATTTTTGAAAGTTTTGTCTTTTGAAATTAAATCAAGCTAATACTCAAGAAGGACAACATGTATTATTTCCTTCAGCACCAGTTTTTACAATATATATCTTCTGAATGTACAACTGTAGCACATACTTAAATCAAACATGTTTATTATGTCCATAGCATAACTTTCATTAGCATCAATAATAACATTGCATTTTACATACCTTGATGCTACAGCCCAACCTGGGAGACCAAACCTCTCATAGTCACCTCCATAGATGTCTTTCACCAGTTTATCCACCCTGGTGCTATCACCGTGTGAAGCCATTTCCAAAGCTTCTTCAAATGTTGAGCAACCAGTCAATAAACAACACAACCCAAGAAATGTCCCACCTCCAAGACTGAAATGACATGCAACATTGATCTCTGTTACTGTGAACATCTATACATATTATACATACAGTAAATATAATGCAAAGTTGACCGACTGCCTCATTGACTCACTCATCAACAAAAACACTATTTGAGGTTTAGTTAAAAACTGAAATTTAGAAGGGTTGCACATCTAGGACAATAGTTATCTGCTAAGAAACACCATTTTGTTATGTCAATATTCAAGGGTAAACCCCCAGAATAGAAAAACTAAATCCTGCAAAATCTCAAAAATGCTTTGACTGATTGGATTGGAATTTGGTTTTATAGGAAAAAGAAAACTAATCAACCCATGTTTTTTTTTATTGATATTAATGCTTGCAGTGAGTAAGTTAAGTTAGGCAGGGCATGTACTTTTTTGCTGAGAATGAATCACACAGAAATGGGGCTGCCACTTTATACAATTGAAGCCAAAAGTGTACAATGGCAAACGTTTGGTGATGCTCAAAGAAGACGTGCTTAGCAAGTATTCTGTATTCTGTCAGCTTCTTCTTACTCCTCATAATGCAGAATGAAACACTGACAAATTTGATGGGGGTTTGTTATGGTTATGGTTGTCCCCCTTGGATTGTCAAAGTTGCTTATACACAGTACATAAACCACGAACTATAGGTTTGGATGTTAGTTGGTAGTTGGAAGTGAAATGCATGCAATATGGCAAAGAATTGGGGGTATCCCCTTGAAGAAAAACTATGCTCTGGTCCGTAGAGCGGAAACAGTTCAAATTATTGTTTCAATAATAAAATGTTGTTTAAAAAATAAAATGCCAGGAGCATTTGAATGCCTTGGTCAGTTTAAACACATTGCTAAGTAAAAAGATCTTCTGTGGACAGGAGGTAGAGGAGGTATACCCAAAATTCCCATTATTTCTACTAATTACCTGTTTCAATTCAAAAGGAACAGTTTCTGTAAAATTATGTTTTGCAGTGACCACCAACAAATGCTAAGGTCAGTCACTAGTAATACCAAAAATTGGATTTACGGCAGGTTTTATTCATGGCCAATTGTATCTGCATATGCTCCACTAATATTATTATCCCCTAGTAAAAATAAACATTGTATACAGAAAAGTGCTCAGTTAGTTACATAGTACTTCAGATACATCTTATTAACCAACGCCACTATAGCCAAACTTATTGTCTTAGGAAATTCCTGGGCAAAACTGAGAAACGCAGAAAGTTTTCATATCAAATTAAAATATAAAATATGGGAATATTGGTTTGAAAAACATACAGATATATTAATTTATATGCATATATAAAAAGGACACCACCAGCTTTGTTCACAATGAATTTATAACTATGAAATGTAACTCTGTAAAGAACAAAAAAATATAAGTGCAACTCAGTCACTGTTTGTAAATTAATTTGTAAAATTAAATATTATTGAACAGTACCTGAAAACTTGAGGAAAATCCTTTCAAGTCAAATCTCTTTTAATGTTTCATGGGTTTTACTTGCTTATAAAATGAGAATTTGCTGAGCCAATATCCTGAAACATGTTAAAGTACTTGGAAAGCAGATTGTTTAGCGGGAAGATAACTTTATTTTATGGCTGGACACTATGTTTTATGGCCATATACTGTATATTTAAAGGTATTTTGTAATCTCAAAGGGTATACGGTTGGGTGTATCTATGCACCGAATAAGAGCCAATAAGTTATGCAAGTGAACAACCCAAAACATACTCTCTATTGTATATGAAGGAAAAATGGCTGTGAAGGCCAGCAATACATTGCTACATTAAAAGATGTTCAAGAACTATTCCAACTATTTGGGCAGGTTAAATTATAAATATTTGTTAATATGTTTGACTTAACATTGCATTTCTGTTACAGAGTAATGGTTTGCTGTTTTATCAAATTATATGAAGAACAGTAAAAAGTCTTAGTTAATGTCAAATAATAAACTACACAACTAGATCAAGTGAGGCTACTGGGTTATTGATATCATTGCTCCTAGATTGCAAGCTTGTTTGGTTATGTGGTTGTGTCTACGGAATGACAGAAAACCTAAATGAAAGGCATCAACAAAAATGATTACAGTGAACCCTCGTTTATCACGGTTAATCCGTTCCAGACTCTACTGCGATAAATGAATTTTCGCGAAGTAGGATTCTTTATTTATAAATCGAATATTTTCGCAGTGATCCCTCGCTATATCGCGCTTCGCCTTTCCCGGCTTCACTCCATCGCGGATTTTATATGTAAGCATATTTAAATATATATCGCGGATTTTTTGCTGGTTCGCGGATTTCTGCGGGCAATGGGTCTTTTAATTTCTGGTACATGCTTCCTCAGTTGGTTTGCCCAGTTGATTTCATACAAGGGACGCTATTGGCAGATGGCTGAGAAGCTACCCAACTTACTTTTCTCTCTCTCTTGCGCTGACTATCTGTGATCCTGATGTAGGGGGTATGAGCAGGGGGGCTGTTCGCACACCTAGACGATACGGACGCTCATCTAAAAATGCTGAAAGATTATCTTCACGTTGCTATCTTTTGTGCAGCTGCTTCCTGAAACGACATGCTGCACAGTGCTTCGCATACTTAAAAGCTCAAAGGGCACGTATTGATTTTTGATTGAAAAACAAACTCTGTCTCTCTCTCTCTCTTTGTCTGCTCCTGACGGAGGGGGTGTGAGCTGCCGCCTTCAACAGCTTTGTGCCGTGGTGCTTCGCATACTTAAAAGCAAACAGCCCTATTGATTTGTTTGCTTTTCTCTATCTATGTGACATTCTGTGCTCCTGACAAGCACTCCTTTGAAGAGGAAGATATGTTTGCATTCTTTTAATTGTGAGATGGAACTGTCATCTCTGTCTTGTCATGGAGCACAGTTTAAACTTTTGAAAAAGAGACAAATGTTTGTTTGCAGTGTTTGAATAACGTTCCCGTCTTTCTACAACCTCCTGTGTTTCTGTGCAAATCTGTGACCCAAGCATGACAATATAAAAATAACCATATAAACATGGTTTCTACTTCGCGGATTTTCTTATTTCGCGGGTGGCTCTGGAACGCAACCCCCGCGATGGAGGAGGGATTAATGTACTTTTTTTAACATTATTAGAGCCCTCTAGACATGAAATAACACCCTTTAGTCACCATTACACTCGTATTACCCAATATATTAGACAAAATAAGAGAAAATAAGACATATTAGACGTTACAAATATCATATTATTATTATTGTACTTTACATTTAATTACACACACACACACAGTTCTTACACACAACCACTAACCTATGAAGGCACGAGCTCAGTAGGAGAGTCTTCAGCTTGTAAGCTGGAGCGCTGATCGCACCCTCAGAGGACAAAGACGCCCCTGGGAAAACGCCTGAAACAGCTGACAGTCTACCTTCACATTGCTCCTTACCCTTCTTACTTGCACTATAACGCGCGATAAACCTCTCACGCGGTACTCCGCTTACTTAAAAGTATTGCGCAGCGCCTCTCAGCTTTGGAATTGGTTGTTTTGTTTCTCTCTCTCAGATATTCTCTGCTCCTGGCGGAACTGTCATCTCTGACTTGTCATGGAGCACGTTTAAACTTTTGAAAAGAGACAAATGTTTGTTTGCAGTGCTTTGAATGAAGTTCTTTTTTTTCTACAACCTCCTGTGTCTCTGTGCAAATCTGTGACCCAAGCGTGACAAGGTGGTGCAGTATCTTCAGCAGGTGCGTCGTTGTCTTCTTCCGCTGAAGGAGTACTAGGAGTAGGCAGTGGGTGTCTGGGTGCGTGGCTGAAGAGCATCTTGATAGGCAGTTGCTGGCGCTGTCTTTTCATAGGCGTGAGGAAGCTTTTGTAGGGTATTGCCATCTTTGATCATATCCAAGAGTTTCACCTTCTCCTGGATGGTAAGCATCTTCCTCCGGCGCTTAGTTTCATTGTCAGAAGGCTTAGAAAAAGCAGCACGTTTAGGAGCCATCGTGGGGCTTAGATAAAAGTTCTCAGAAAGCGCATGCGGAGTGACGTAAGCATGTATGAGAAAAAATCGCGATGGAGTGAAGCTGTGAAAGTCAAAGCGTGATATAACGAGGGATCACTGTATATCATTAATTATCACCTTAAACCAATAAAGGGAACAAAACACATTTAATTACATTGGATTTTGCAGGTATAAATATATTTATGGGTAATTTGAAAGGAAATATTAAAAAATAATAAAAAAAAAGATTTTACCTAGTTCCAGTTACTCGCTTATAGTTGTCCTTAGAATATACAGCCAAAATGCTCACACCTGAACCAATGTTTACCAAAAGGAGAGGATATGGGTTTTCTAAGTTGTAGGGCTTCTTCTGACACAAGTCAGGGTCTGTCGGGTTTTCAAAGTAATAGCATTCAGAGCTTCCATTGAATCTAACCGAATCAATATATAAAATTCCTCTGACAAGACAGTCAAGTTCATCTAGTTTATGCAGCTGAAGATCAGCCATCTGGTAAAAAACAGAAAAAAAAGACAAATAAATGTTATGGCAAGCCAAATTAACTCATCAAAAACAAACCTGAGATTTTAAATTAATTATACTCACTCATCACAAAACAAGAAAAAAAAATTACATTTATGTCGGAGGTGATACATCCTTAACCCTAAGTCCAGGATTCATTTATTCACAACCTTATTTGAGGCAACTGTGTGTTATGAACAACTTCATTTCTTCAATTAAATATGTTTAAGTACATTTAGAATGGAAAATGTACAAGTTCAAGTTACTGCACAATGACATTGTCTCCAGAGAATAGTGACAGTAAACAGAAAACATCACCCATAGTGACATATTATTAATGTAAAATATGTCTCAGGAATGTAGTGTTTTGTGTACATTTTCATGATAAAGTTACATGTTATGGCTTAGGGGCAGGATACTCTTCCAAAATTCCAAAGAAACTAAAATACAAATATTAAAATACTTCCCTCAACTACTCCAGAAGTTACTTCTGGTCCCTTTGGAAGTACCTCCGGGTCTGACGTAGCCCTACAGTACCCCTGAGGTAGTCTGTCTAGAGCTCCCTCTGGTGGCACCAGGGATATCTACCAGAATGCTAGCCAGTTTTTAACCAAAGGGCCCAAAAAGCCTGCATGGTCCTCAGTAGCAGACTCCTGCACCCAGAAGTTACAGGGCTTGGAATTGAGCACATTTTTTATTGTGTACCCCCCAGTGTCTTTCCACTATATTTACGTTCTTTAAGTAATTCAAGGGAAACTTTTTCCTGCATCTCCACCTGGTATCCCTGTTGGGGCAGGGTACATGTGGCCTCCTGTCCAGGATGTGGTACCGTGCCTATTGATACGTACATGCCCTGACCACATTCATCTTTACAATACAAACTAATTTGTGCATGACTTTCATTAAATTGTAGGCATTATTCTAAAATGGAAATTTTCATAAACAGTGTATCAGTGGGTCCTGCTCACTTTGCCAGATAATTCAAAAGTAAATAAATGATGTAAATTATGGTATGCATTCAAGTAAACAAGTGTATTTTCAACCAGTTATACTGCTACACAAGGTAAATTGAGTGTTTTTTTGTTTTGTTTTTTTTAAACAGATGAAAAGAACATTCATATTCTTGTTTTACTCAGTGTGCTGCATTTAGTTGCTCCTCTAGACTTTGTATCTTGAGATGAGATTTGATACACTGGGAATCAAAATTACTATTTTTTAATAAAGTCAGTATAAATTTAAATAAATGTGGTTTTTATTTCCTTGCAAGAATACCATTATGTGGCAATGTTTGGCAGTCCTTTCTTACATCCGTTTGCCAAGCCATCAACCTACGTAGCCCAATATATTTAGATAAGTGGGGAACCCAAAGTCTATTCCAATGGCATCAGGTGCAATCCACGAAATCCATTGCAGGCCATACTCTTGTAAATATTCATAAAAAAGCACATTTAATTAACTCACACATGTTTGACATGTAGGAGAAAACCAAAGTTCCTGGATAAAACCCATTCAGACATGAAAAAAGCAGCAAATGCCACATAAACATACACACACGCACACACACAAACACAGAGTGGCAGAGATCAACATCTGATCCCTAACTGTTCAGCAGCAAAACCATCCAATTTGCCCTGTACTGCCCTATTTTCTTACTTGCATCAATTTATCTTTAACAATAATATCCATCAAAAGAAATGCTACAAAATAAAGAAAATTAAGAATTAATGTGATTGCTTTAAAGAAACTCTGCAACATTTTTGCTAGAAGATGCCTTCCCAACACTGCTTACGTTTTTGCTCTTACACTGTGATGAATGATTCACTAAGCTGTTTGTTTATGATAGTGAGGTGATGGTCAAATTCAAATTTATTATTCCAAGATGTGAAGTTCCTTTGGTCAACCGCATTACTAGTAAAGAATGTCAGATAATAATGCCAAATATCAGAAAGCCACAGAAATAAACTTAGTTGTAAACACACAGCAGAATGTGCTTACTAGTAAACTGTCAGAAATAACATGGTCTATTTATGAAACAAGAAGCAAAGCACCTTTGCTTTTTATTGTCAATTTGATTCATGATTCATGAATAATCTATGCACCACTGCAACAAAATGATTCCAGTAGGTGCACATTCACTTAATATGCAGCCAACTAAATCAATTTACTGCAAAGCACATTAAATATTGCCTCTGACCATAGCCAACAAAGAAAAGTTACCTTGTTTTTTGTTTCCTTAATTATTCTTGTGCTTTTTCATTTTTAAGAAAATTAGAAGCAGACAGGTTTTATTTCCTAATTTTAAAAGATGAAAAATAAAGATTCTGCTTTAATAAATGAAGCTAAAAGATTATAGCAGCATACCTTAAAACACCCATATGTTAAACAGTAAGTTACTGTTTTTTATTTTGTTCAAACCATAAAGAAAAATGCTGTTTTACACATTAAAATGTGCCCTGCTTGGGCCTTCAAACTGATGCTACAAATGCTTACATTCAGGCTAAATTTAAAAGCAGATATTTTAAAGTGGATTGGGTGTTTGTCAGGAACGATTCCTGTTTTATTAAAGTGTCAAAAATTATGCTGAATATTCCTTATATATTTTTTTTTAATTTTATTTATTAATTTTATTGTAATCATTTCATACAAATAGATCAATTAATACAAAAAAGAATTGAAGACAAATCAAACCCCACCCTTGAGAAGGAGAGCATGGCCAAATGAGAATTGCTTAGGGCTTTTTAATAGGGCAAAAACAAACAAAAAAAACCAAAAAACAAAGAAAATTATATAAATAAATAAATGGAGAAGGAAAAGAAATGCTGAAATAATTATTTCTTCTTATTCTAAAATATTATTGATTAGATCCTGCCAAGTTTTGAAAAAAATCTGTACAGATCCTCTAACTGAGAATTTGATTTTTTCCAAATTCAAATAATATAAAACATCGGTTTCCCACTAACTTATCAGAGGAGATTTAGGATTTTTCCAATTTAACAAAATAAGTCTGCGTGCCAAAAGTGTAGTGAATGCAATCACAGTTTGCTTGTCCTTCTCCATTACAAGTCCATCTGGAAGAACACCGAACACAGCTATTAATGGGTTAGGAGGGATTGTGATACCAAGGCTTAAAAATTTTGGTCCAGAATGATGTTAATTTGGTGCAGGCCCAAAACATGTGACCCAGTGAGGCAGGAGCTTGGTTGCAGCGTTCGCAGGTTGGATCTTGCCCTGGAAACATTTTGGACAGTTTTATGCAAGACAGATGAGCTCAATATATAATTTTTAGTTGAATAATTCTATGCTTTGCGCATATGGAGTTCGTGTGAATTCTCTGCAATGCTACCTTCCACTCCTTTTCCGATATATTAATTAAGAGATCTTTTTCCCATTGTCCTCTTGGATCTTTGAAAGGAAGGGACTTTAATAAAATTTTATATAATGCGGAAATGGTGTGTAATTCCTTGAAATTGAGCAATATTTTTTCCAGCATGATGGAGGGTATGAGATGAGGAAAATCGGGCAGTTTCTGTTTAACAAAGTTTCTAATTTGAAGATAGTGAAAGAAATGTGTAGCTGGGAGGTTGAATTTGGAACGTAATTATTCGAAGGATGCAAAGATATTGTCTATATAAAGATCTCTGAGCAATTTAATCCCAAATCTTTTCCAGGTATTAAAAACTGGATATGTTTGCGAGGGTTGAAAGAGGTGGTTCTCCTGCAGGGGTGCCACAGATAAAAGATTTTCCATCTTAAAATGCTTTCTAAATTGGTTCCATGTTCTGAGTGAGTAAAGCACAATTGGGTTATTAGTATATTTGCGATAACTTGCATTTATTGGAGCGCAGAGCAGGGAGTATAAAGAAGTACTACAGGATTTTACTTCTATTGCGGACCAAGCCTGTGTATGTTCATTTATTTGTGTCCAGGTTTTTATGGCTTGTATGTTTGCTGCCCAGTAATAAAACTGAAAATTAGGTAGAGCTATGCCACCTTCTGCCTGAGGTCTCTGTAGGGTCGCTCTTCGGATACGCGAGTGTTTTGAGTTCCAAATAAATGAGGTTATAATTGAATCTAATTGCTTAAAAATGATTTATTGATATATATTGGAATGTTTTGAAATACAAAAAGAAGTTTAGGAAGGATATTCATCTTAACAACGTTAATTCTTCCGGCTAGAGTGAGATGAAGGGTTGACCATCTATGCAAATCTTGCTTAATTTTTTCCATACAGACGGCAAAAATTTGTTGATAAAGAGCTTTATGTTTACTTGTGATATTTACCCCTAGGTATTTAAACTGATCTGCTATGGTAATAGGTAGGGTGTCCAATCTAATATTATATGCTTGTGAATTCACTGGAAAGAGTATACTTTTATTCAGATTATTTCTGAAACCAGATATCTTTTGAAATTCTGTAAGTGCTGTTAAAACTGCAGGCACAGTGTTTTCTGGGTCTGATATATATAAAATCATATCATCTGCATATAGAGAAATTTTCTGTTCCAGTCCTTCTCTGATAATCCCCTTTATCTGATAAGAATTTCGACAGTGGACCACCAGTGGTTCAATGGCAATTGCAAACAGCAGTGGTGACAAGGGGCATCCTTGTCTGGTGCCACGTTCTAGCTTAAAGTAGTCTGAACAAATGTTATTAATACAAACTGAAGCTTCTGGATTGGTATACAGTAGTTTGATCCATGCACAAATATTCGGGCCAAACCCAAATTTCTCCAATGCAGTGAAAAGGTAGTTCCATTCAATCATATCAAATGCCTTTTCTGCATCTAGTGATAATATCATCTCTGGGGTGTTTACTGGTGAATATATTACATTAAACAGGCATCGGAGATTGGAAGGTAAGTGTCGGCCTTTAATAAATCCAGTTTGATCCTGTGATATTACCGAAGGCAGCACTTTCTCCATCCTTCTAGCTATAATTTTTGAGAGAATCTTACCATCATTATTCAGGAGTGAAATTGGTCTGTATGATGCACATTGTAACAAGTCCTTATTTTGTTTAGGAAAGACGGTGATTAATGCTTGACGAAAAGTTTGAGGTAGAATTTGATTGTCTCTAGCTTCTGTAAATGTTGCCAATAAGAGGGGAGCTAGCTGAGTGGAGAATTTCTTATAAAATTCTACAGGGTAGCCATCAGGGCCTGCTGATTTCCCGCTTTGAAGTGACTTTATAGCATCTAGTAATTCTGATAGGGTCAGAGATTTATCCAGTTCCTCAGCACTTAAAGTATCTATTTGTGGTGTCTGTAATGTATCCAGAAATGCATTACATTGTGTGTTGTCTTCTTTGAACTCAGTAGAATATAAGGTTTTATAGTAGTCTCCTTATATATTTTAATTTCTAAAGTTGGTGCAATAAGGATGATAAGTACATTTAATAATTACAAAGTAGTTTAAAGACCATCTAATCCAGCATTCTGGATGAGTTGGCTGCGGTGGGTTGGCGCCCTGCCTGGGATTGGTTCCCTGCCTTGAGCCCTATGTTGGCTGGGATTGGCTCCAGCAGACCCCCGTGACCCTGTGTTCGGATTCAGCGGGTTGGAAAATGGATGGATGGATGGATGAGTTGGACACATCACACAAATTATCTTTTTTTATATTTTTTTACGTAGAATACTAAAACAACAAAGTAATCTCATGCCATTTTAAGAAGAACAACATGTCACACTACTGTAAGGAATGGTTAAAACTGGTTATTAGGAAGAGTCAGCATAAGCATAAGGGTAAAATAAGGTTATGTGGTGCCTACAGTGCTGTGATAAAGTATTTGCACCTTCCTGGTATCCTCTATTTTGTATAGTTGTCACAATGAACAGCTGCAGATTTTTCAGTAAAATTTAAATATTGAATAAGGGATACCAGAGTAAACATATAATAACATTTCTAAATCCCTACTTACTATATCATCCAACATCTGTATTGCCCATGTGAAAAGGTAATTATCCCTTTAGTAACTCCCTCAAACAAATAACTAAAGTTAACTGATAATTAGACTTAGATGAATGGATACAGGCAGACAGCCCTATTGAATCTAAACCTCATCATATATTGACTCTACCATTACAATTAAGCAGTCACTACAAAATTTACAGAATAAACGTATGCCTTGATCAAAAAAAATCCAGAAGACATGAGGAAAAAAAGATGTTGAAACTTACCAACAAGGAAAAGGATTACAAAGCCATTTCTGAGACTCAGGACACTATCTCCCAATAGAGAACATTTGGAACAGTGGTGACTCTTCCCAGGATAGGCCAGCCTGACAAAAAATCCCCCAAGGGGACAGGGACGATTCATGCAAGAAATCATAGAAGACTCAGGGAGAATACTGAAATATAGTAACTGTAGGCCTTGCTAGCCTCAACTAAGGTCAGGGTTCATGACTCCACAATAAGAAAGAAATGGTGTAAAAATGGGGAGCATGGGAGAGCATCAAGGTTTCTAGAAACCTTTGCTGTTTAAGAGTAACATAAGACTTATCTTGAGTTTGCAAAGAAAACACACCAGGATGTTATCCATGCCTTATGGAATGATGTTCTATAGACAAATCTAAAGTAGCACTTTAAGATGATACAGGTCCCACTATTTCAAGCATATAGTTAATCTTATGTTTGACAGTAAGATCATTGTATCTACAATAAAACATGGTAGTAGTGTGATGGAGCGGGGATTCTTTTTGGCCTCATATCCAGAAAGACTTGTCATTATTTAAGGAAATATGAATTATGCACTTTATCAGCATATTCCTAAGGAGTGTGTCCAGTTATCAGCTCATGACCTGTAGGTGAATCATAATTTGGTTATGCATCAGGACAGTGACCCAAAATACAAAAGGAAGCCTATAACTGAATGACTCATAAGAAACAAAATTCAAGTTTTTGAGTGGTCTAGTCAGAGTCTTGACTTGAACCTAATTAAGATGTGGTGGCAGAACCTGAAACAAGTAGTTCATGCTTGCAAACCTTGCAGTATTCCTGATTTAAAGCAGTTCTACAAAGAAAAGTGTGCTAAAAGTCCTTAACAGAGATGTCAAAGACTGCTATGGAACAACTACTTTTTCACAAAGGTTATAGGGGTGTTGAATAATATTGCTCCTTGAATAAAGAAATTAATGAATTTAAAACTGTACTCTGTTCACTCAAGTCATCTATCTAGTATAATATGCAAAAATAGGATGCTAGGAAGGAGAAATAACTTTTTAAAGTACTTATTTGATGTTCACTTTTACACATTGTATAAAAAGAAAGATTAATTTTTACACTTAAGAACAGCATATGGCGCTTCACAGCCTCAGGACCTAGGTCTGAACATTCAGCAGAGATATTGTCAGAGTGGAGTTTACATGCTCTTCCTATGTCTGTATCCATTTTCACCAGATTCCACTTTCTGCCCACATTCCCAAGAAGTGAATATACGTGTATTCTAATATTTTAGTAACATACAACAAGTAAAGCATATTTATATATATCTATATTTATAAAATCCAACGTCTGCCTGTCTGCTTTTCACGAGAGAACTAATTCATCAGTTTTTTTTCTATAATTTACTTGACCATTCCGATTGATTTTGCGACCTCTCTCATCACGCTAAGTATCATAGATTACTTGCGGTACAGATTTATTTGCGTGAATCTGAGTGAGATGCAGCAGGCCGAGGAGAGGGGGATGGGCCCCTCCTCACTCAGACGCCAGCCTCTGGGCGTATACCTTATGTCCGCTTAGCTAGAGAACGAGAGAACTACTTAATGGATTTAGATCGGGCTTGTTTCTATAATTTGTTTGAACATTCTGGTTGATTTTGCAACTTCTCTCATCATGCTAAGAATCATAGATTGCTTGCAGGAGTGATATATTCACGCTAATACGAGACAGAGGCTGCGGGCCGAGAGGAGGGGGATGCGTGATGTCAGGAGTAGGGAGCTGAGCAGGCCCCTCCTCACTGCTCTGTTTCACTTATACGCGGGCAAAGCCACAGGGGACAGCTAGTGTGTGTATATATATATATATATATATATATACACACACACACACACACACACAGGTAAAATTCCGTTATAGCGAACTCTCAGGGACCTAAAAAATTTTACGTTGTAATGAGATTCTGTATTTGTTACTATAGTGCTTTCTTTAACTTGTATCCAGGAGTTTGCAATCATTTCAATAGCTTCTTTCAAGTTACTTTTAATCTCCTCCTGCCTTCAAGTTATGCTGACGGGAATTTTTCTCAGCATTTCCTTGCGATAATACACTTTCAGGGTGCGAATGATGCCCAAATCCAATGGCTGAAGCGCTGCCATGCAATTGGGTGAGAGGTATTCAAAGTGAAAATTATCTGAATGTGGAAGCATGTTGTGGGCAGCACAGTTATCAGTCAGGAGCCGAATCATTATTTCTTCTTCATATTGTGAGGTTTCTGAACTCTTCTGAAAGCAACAATCTGTTAGTAAACTACTACAGGTATTAACTTTACCAGACATGATAATAGTAAGGCCTCCATCCAAATAAACAATACCTACTATGCTGTATATTATAATAAGGTTTTTAACCAATAACTAAAATAGTTGTTTTGTTTTTTTTTTTTTTTATCCATCATCTTTCATGGAAAATTATTAACACTGACAGGGCAACCTATCAGATAACCATTGCCATACACAATACTAGGCTTTCATAGATGATTTTTTTTTTTTTTTTTTTACATTAAATGTTTGAAAACATGGAAGTGCCAAGTGAAAGATGAACTATTTACCCAGAATAAAAATCAGATTTGATTGTTTACATTTATACTAATGGAGACAGAGTGATGCATATGTTAGCACTGCTGCCTTACGGTCTTCGGTTCAAATTCTGGTCTGGTCATGTCCCATACAAGGTATAAACTTTCTCTCTGTGTCTGCATGTTTTGTTTTCCTCCGAGTACTCAGGCTTTCTTTCCACTGTTTCAGAGATGCGTCTTCTATAGGCCTACTGTTTGCAGCTCTAAATTGCCAAGCACAGGCGATTATGTCAGGATTACAATTATAGCATGCTGTGTTGGAGTTGATTCCCACTTTACACCTAATTCTGCCACAGTGAGCTACAGGGCCTTTTTAATTCTGGGCTGGAATGAACATGCTTAAGAGATAGATGGATGGTATGGGCAGTCATCAAATCTATCTTGGCATATGCTCAGATTAGCTGGTGTTGTGTAAAAATGGCAGGAAGCTGGCAAATGCAAAGTCCATCACAGATAAGGCTAATAGCTAAAACTACTAGCTAATTAAGGTGCCTATGAATGAAACAGTCATTAAGGAACAATCCCAATTGTTTTCACACAGCCCATTACATTATTCTGTGACCACAGAGTCTTAGGATTGCAATGATTGTAAAGATAATACTTCCAAGAGAACGATACTTCTGAGGCATATGCATTAAATTTCTAGTTCAAAGGGAAGAGAAACAACAAGAAGCCCAAATACTATTATTTATCTTCTGACAAGACAAGTGAGAATGATGATATAACTATAAGTGACTATCTGCCATATCCAACATTATGGTGTATCAAGAGAAACAATATTGGTACCATATAATACAAATAAAAATAAATAATATAAGCAACTTGCATTATTAATAGTGAAATAATCTGTAGCTCTTTATTCTTTTGGGGCAAATTGTTCAGAATATATGGTGACCAACCTATGAGCCATACTTTCAGCCCCCGATGACAGTTGACATCACTCTTAAACAGTACTTCATTTTTTGTTTTTTAGTGCCTATGGTGATGTACATTTGAGTGCTACCACTGTTATCATTTGGAATGTCATTTATTTCTCATTCATTCAATATGAATTCTTGAAGAGAGTTTTAGGAGAAACACAGGTATACTGTTGATTAACTGCTCAAAGATTTGCTCTAACTTTAATTGTGAAAAATAAATGGCAATAGAAAATGATTACACCAATATTCCACTACTTTAAATACAATGTAACTTCAGAATGCCCTCTCTGCCAGTTTTTTTAATAAGGTGAGAAGTCAGTAATATGTCTCAACTTAGCGAATATGGGTTAAAAATATGTACAGTTTCTCTCATTGGTAGCTACCACTTGAGAGACATTCACAAAAAAAGTCCCAAGGTGAATCTTGTATTTCCAGTATGTCCCACAGCATATGAATGCTGCATTAAGCTCAAAGAAGCTAACGATTATCAATTATAACATGAAATACAAACTAGTGACCCAAAACTATTGGTTTTTTTATAAATGTTATTCATTACCACAGTTACAGAAGGAACACACAGTGTCTAATCTGCTTGATAAAATAAGTTAATATGAGCTTCACGGCCATCAGGAATGGAAACAAGACCCATTCTTCACAGCTGTATGCTATTAATAATGGTTTGTGAGCTTAAGTATGGTTTGTGTTTAAAAGAATCTCAATGAAGTGAAAATATCAATGTTCAACACAAAGGTCTTGCCATGCCTCTGAAAAACTAGATGCATGTGCCATCTGAACAACGATGTCTGTCAAATGTGTTTCTGTTCTCAGGGTTTGCTAGGCAATCGTGTACAAATTCATATTCTTTTGAAATTTTCTTTCAATAGTATTGATCTTTTGTATGGGTAGTAGTGCTGGGCGGTATACCGGTTCATACCGAAAACCGTTTTTTATTTTTTTTATGATATGGATTTTTCTTATACCGCAACACCGGTTTAAATTGCCTAAACGACGTTCGGAACGTGGCGCAGCAGGAAACTGTTCACGTGGGGACCTTTTTCACTGCTACACCGCTAAACACAGATTTGTTGCACTAGGGCTCTTTTTCACTGCTACACCACCAAATAGTGGGCGGTAGCATAGGTATGCCGCGCGGTGAAAATGGACAGAGAGTATTCTGAAACTGAAGCTGACGATAAAGTTAAACATAATGACACAGAAGAAGTTTTGCCGAAAAAAAAGGAATCACGTCCGTTTCCTGGAGATACTTTGGTTTTAAAAGGTCAGATGTGTAAATACTGTTTCTATACTACTGGATAACACTGCAAGCCAAGTTGTACTTGTTTTTGTACTTGCAAGTGTATGTTTTACTTGTATTGATCCTGCGATGTGCTGGCGACTCGTTCAGAAATGGGCGCAACTCTGAATTGATGACATAACTAAACATGTATAACGAAGATATTTTTAAAGTTCTGAACACTCCGTCGGCTAAGTTAATAACTAGTTTTAATTTCACAAAGACGTTTATCTGTGCGGTGATTGCTGCAGGCGCCTGCTGTTAGTGCGGAGGAAGTCAGTTTAAGAAGTGTAGTGATTAACGACTGGGTCGGGGAACACTTAACACAAAGTATTTGATGTGCTGCATTAACTTGTGACGGGGTTTGAGAAAATCTAGTAAATTAAACATTGATTTTAGGATGAAGTTTAGTTTACAACATTCTACTTTAATTATAAAATAAACTATGAGAATAAAGTGGAAATGTCGACTTTAATCTTGACATAGTCAACATGTCGAATTTATTCTCGACATATAGTTTGTTTTTTTCTTCCGTGTCCATATTTTTTGTTCTTCACAGTGGCCCTAATGCGTTTCCATAGGGCTATACCACAAACAGCATTATAAATGCAAGTTGCAGTTTTTATTATTATGTATGTAGCTTAGCTTGAAAAAAGGTCCATATTAATGCAGTTTGCAGTTGGTAAGATGTCATCACCAAGTTGCACTTGTTTTATTTTATTTTAATTTGGTGAATACTATGTAATGCACCTGGGCTTGAAGCCTTGAAGTAATGGTGCAGCTATCAGTAATACTATTATGTATTTTATTGTTGTTATTTATTAGTTTAAATATTATGCATAATGATGGTAAAATTGTTTAAAATGTCACTTAAACGTGTCAGTGGACAGAGATTGTAAAAAATATTTACTATTTATTCCTTTTCTAAGACGTGTTCAGTGCAATCCAACTTTTGACAAACACCTCTGGATATTTTACTAAGTCTAAATGCCTCTTTGGATGGTTGAAAATATGTTGTCAAAATCATAGTTTAAGCTTTTGCAAAATTTGTTCAATTAAAGGTTCTATATTTTGACTGCATCTGTCATGCAATGTGATTCCTTCTCTTTAGTGCCACCCCCTTAAAAACTATCACTTTATGGGGCCATGCAAACCTGGATTAATACTTGTGTGCACATTAAAATGTCTTTTTGTACAATGTACAATTCCCATAACAGTCTAATAAGTTATTCTTAGCCAGTCTACTGCAGTAATTGCAGTGGAAAATGTGGTTAACATCCACTCGTGCATGGGGAAAAAAATACCGTCTAATACTGTGAAACCGCCAGAATTTAGAAAAATACCATGATATATAATTTTGGTCATACCGCCCACCTCTAATGGGTAGTATATTTTATTTGAAATGAAATGTACATATTATTTCTTTTTGTAAGAATCACATAAATGTTTGACCAATAAAGAAATGCATTGTGCTTGCCTTATCTTGCAAAGTGTATTAAATAAAGAGACTCACCGTGCGAAAATCTGGCTCAAATTTATATGCACCTCCACCAGTGGCACATAAGGTAGTGTGCAGGCTTGAAAAGTGCTTGTCTCTTCCCATCTGAAGAAAGACAGACATATCCTGAGTAGGGAATCGAATAAAATGCAAGTTGCCTTTGCGCCCGCACAAAGTCAAGTCCTTGAGCTCTAAATGTACATCTCGAATTCCTGTGGAGCCATAGGCAACGTTGGATGTGAGATATCGTCGAATGCTTTTTAAATTCTCTACTTCTTCTTGTTCTTCTTCAGCAGTAATGTCTTTTGGTTCAAAATAAACAAGCTTAACCAAGGTCCCTCCAATATCCATCCCAAACCATGGAAAAGCTAATAGAAAACAAAAAGCAGAAAACACAACGGTACTGGTTAGATAAGCAAATCTTTCAAAGTATGTCACCTATTTTGTAAAAGCCCAACTCTCTCTGTCTGTCTTTAATGTACCAATAACGCAGATTAAATTCTAACAAGTGGCATGGTGTTTTAGCTGGAAAAAAAGTGAAGTCCAAATTAGGGTCATGATGCTGTAAGGCTGTATCATTGAGTAAAAGGCAAGGGCCACCCTTAGTTGGTTCACAAATCAATCATAGGTCATATACCCAAACCCAATTTAAAGTGTTGGAATAATAT
This sequence comes from Erpetoichthys calabaricus, assembly GCF_900747795.2. Classification (NCBI taxonomy): domain Eukaryota; kingdom Metazoa; phylum Chordata; class Cladistia; order Polypteriformes; family Polypteridae; genus Erpetoichthys; species Erpetoichthys calabaricus. The sequence goes on from NC_041398.2 coordinate 53,956,213, forward strand.
GAAGCTATTTGGGCAATATACAATAAATGCATATATTTTCTGGCAGCTTTTGTTCTTCCATGTTCCCTACTAGTCAAAAATATTAAAAAACAAAATCTGGAATGTACACAGTTGCATAATTATTAATAACACTGATTTGAACAGGACCAAGTAATCAACAGAACTGCTGTTTGAAGTACTGTACAATATTTACTCCAGAATATCCCAATACATGGGAAACATAAAACTTTAAAATCACTGACATTGGTTATTCCTACATTCATTGTTTAGAAATTAACCGGGGACACTACTTTTTCATACATTTACTCTGTTTACAGAGTTTTAAAATCCAAATTACATTTTGTGTTTTCATTTTACATTTTAAAGTATATTTACAGAAAACAAGAGTGACAATCATTGATAGTTTTGCCTAATTCTGGGGTTTTAATACCTTGTTAATTTTAGGGAAAAGAATAATTTTGTTAATTAAAATAATGTCTTTCTGAAATATACAAGCCATAATCATCCAGTTTCAAAGCATAACTTTGAACATTACAGAGTTATAGATAGATAGATAGATAGATAGATAGATAGATAGATAGATAGATAGATAGATAGATAGATAGATAGATAGATAGATAGATAGATAGATAGATAGATAGATAGATAGATAGATAGACTTTATTAATCCCAAGGGGAAATTCACATACTCCAGTAGCAGCATACTGATACAAAAAACAATATTAAATTAAAGAGTAATAAAAATGCAGGTAAAAACAGACAATAACTTTGAATAATGTTAACGTTTACGCATAGTCGTATAGTTTGGGGGAGGAACGATCTTCTCAGTCTGTCAGTGGAGCGGGACAGTGACAGCAGTCTGTTGCTGAAGCTGCTCTATGTTTGGAGATGACACTGTTTAGTGGATGCAGTGGATGTTCCATAATTGATAGGAGCCTGCTGAGCGCCCATTGCTCTGCCACAGATGTCAAGCTGTCCAGCTCCATGCCAACAATAAAGCCTGCCTTCCTCACCAGTTTGTCCAGGCGTGAGGCGTCCTTCTTCTTAATGCTGCCTCTCTAGCACACCACCGCGTAGAAGAGGGCGCTCGCCACAACCGTCTGATAGAACATCTGCAGTATCTTATTGCAGATGTTGAAGGACGCCAGCCTTCAGAACCAGTGTCAGCAGCGTTGAGCACAGAAAGCACTTCTGGAGAAGACACAAGTCTATTAAAGGGCACACATGCTCATGCCAGAACAATTTACAGACTCCAGTCAACCTAAAGTGCATGTCATTAGGAATATGTGGAATAACATGGAGTACCTACAGAAAATCCAAAAGTGATCCATCAGAAAATTTCAGCTTGGCCTTTACAGCAGTGAGGTAGAGGAACCACATATACACACCAATAAGGTAACCTAGCATATCACATAACAATCTCAAAGCTTATTAAACAAAGTCTTATTGAGAGCCGGTGCCAAATCCAGGTGCAAGGGAGCAACCAAGCCTGCATAGCGTGCCAATACATTGCTGTGTTCACTCACATACTTTAGCAAGATTGATTTAAATTCACTAAACAACCCAGCATGCCTGTCTTTATGACATTAAAAGAAAACCATTGTACCCTGGGAAAAATCCCATGTAGCACATAGACAGTAATCAGGCATGAGATTCATACCCAGGACAATGGATCCTTGAGGCAGAAGCACTAACCACTGTTCCATGATGCTCCACACCAGTAAGTAAGGTGCAAATTAAATATTTCTTTAAAAAATTGTATTTATTATGGTTAGAAATCTAAAATTCTCAATTCTGTTTAAATCAAATGATGCACAAATAGTGCATATTTATATTTGTGATTTGATTTGATTTTTTTTTTTTTTTAATTATAAGAACTGAATAAGGAAAATATTTTTTAAAAAAAAATCTTAAGGGTATTACAATTTAATGTGAACCATATCAAAGCAAAGCTCTGAAAATAAATATGAAAAAAAACATTTTAATATAAACATCTGTATAGTTAAGAAACATTTTACTTATAATTTCACATGATTTTTACCTTTGTAAAAAAAAAAAATTCTGACAGTTTTTATGATTCATAATAAACACATGGGGATTAAACACTGCATGAAACAATGAAAAAATTTTAAAGCAAGTCAGACACATGTGGTCTAAACATTGCTCAAGCTGGCAGCGGCGTATCAGCCTTGTTTCAGTGCTTGATGGTTGTACCTCACTAGTGTTTATGTGGCACATAAGCTACAGTGGAAACAAATCAGGCACCTCTAGTGTGCTACTACATATTTACTGAATCTTTTGTTAAAGTTGTAGGTCATTTGTGTTCCTGTGATTCTGTAGCTTGTAAAATGCTTTGTGCAACTTCCTCAATAATTGGCGGACAGCTGAGAAGTTAAGTCCAGTGCTGGACAGGTCAACATGTATATATGAATGAGTAAAAGCATGATTTAGGACATCAGAACAATTTATTGTCAAACAAGCAAGTGACTAGCGAAAAATGTATCCATTCATTCAGTTTCTGTACCTGCTCTGTCAAAGTAGAGTCACGATGCCAGAAGCCTGTATGCAACATTGTGTTAAAGGCATGAGCCACCCTGGTTGATGCACACATCCAAAATTGAGCACACCCCCACACCCAATTTACACTTGGCAGAAAACTACTTAATAATGTACAGTGTCACCAATTCCGGCACTCCCTTATTCAAATCACTATTAAAGCACACAAAAATCATTTTAAACTTGGTTATTTTTATACGAAACAAATAAATGGCAATATTTTGATATGATCGCCATGTCGCTAGCCTTTTTGCCTTGAACATATATGTATATGATACTGGCATATTGTCTGCTGTTTCACTGAACGCTACTTCTCCTTTTTTAATTAACTACATTGTTATCATGCATCTAAACTCTTGGTGATACACACAACTGCGCAAGGTGAATGGACCATTTTTTTATCCCGCTTATAGTCAAAGAAAAAAAAAACGTATGAAAGATTAAGACTGATTTTTTTAAGACCGTACGTATACCGTTAAGTCTTGCATACTCTTTAAGACCAGAACGGTTTCATTGGGCTCGGAAATCTGCAGCAAAGGTTTATTTAAGACTAAAGCTGCCATTTTGCTTGCTGTCAGTCGTTAAGCCAGGCAGGGTCTGTCTTTCCCTGCATAATTTATGAATCTGATTTCTAGTTTCATGTACTATCGTCAATTAATCGCGGTAGCCGTACAGCAGTTAGCCTGCACACCTTGGTTACCAAGTACACGACTGACAAAACCAGAATATGGAGCTCTCTAGCTCTTCGATCACGTCTCTCCCTTCCTCGTTCATTTATATAATGACAGCTAACTGTAGTCCTATTGTTGTTCGCATCAGCTCGAGTGACAATCATCAAATGAACTAATAAATAAAAATAACGCCAATAACAACGGCATCACCAAAAATAAAATAATACACTAATGTAATAACAGAACTTCCTTTTTAATAGACATGTATTTGTCACCTACGCGGCCTGTTCTTCTTCAGCGAGTCAATCCTTTGCCTGGTTCTTGAGTGGGAAGCCAGGCGCTCTCGCGGCACGCCTCCTCCGCTCGACTCCGCGACGGCATCTTCGCGGCCACCGCCTGAAAGCTCTTTTTCCTCCGGTGGTTTTTCCGGTGCGTCCTCCTCTTTTTCTGCCTTGCCGTCATTAAAATAATAGCCGTTCACCTCCATAGGCAGTTAAAACGCGCGATGGAGTAAGGGGGGGATGATCGGAAGTAAACCGCGACCTTCCCACAGCTTGGGCGTAAAGGTTTACCGTTTGTTTACTAGTGGTAAGAATTACACCAAAAAAAAAAAAAAAAAAAAGCCCAGCCTACTTCAGCAAAGGAAAAGAAAGAAGGGAGAGGGCGGAGAAACTACAAACGTAGCCATTCACCAAGTAGGGTAGGCGTGAGAGAATCCACCCGCACATGTGAATGGATATTGTGCTGTCAATCTTAACCTCACGCTAAGACTAAGACAGAATCGCTCGGGGCGCATAGAGCTACAGGAAGGAGAAGACGCACGGTTTTACTTAAAGTCATGTTATTAGGATCGGATTTCCGGCAACATTCAAATAAAGGTTATACACCGTGAACGTATTTATAAAAACCATTCATCCATCAATTTCCTAAGCCCGCTTATCAATGGCGGAGTCGCAGAGCAGCTGGAGCCTATTAGATTTTCACTATAATAACTACTTCATTATTCCGGTGTACTGTATCTTCGTAATAATGAGCATCAATTTCGTTGACGTAAAGAAAACTAGGGATATTTAATCAGTTGTACAGTGCGAAAATGTAAGATATTTAGTAAAAAGATAGTATTTAAAGAATGAAAGAATGTTACTGAAAGGTTTTTTTTAAAAAAGTAAAAAAAAAAAATTGTATATAAAGAGAGGCGAAAAGATAATCGTAACCAGTTTCGGTAAAGCTGAAAAATGTGCGATCTAAAAAAAATTAAAGGAACTTAAATGCCGGTTAAAAAAGTAATGTATTTTGCAAACCCATAGAGGAATCTGGAGTAATATTAGAATTACCGAGTCAGTAGTATCAGTGGGAAGCCCAGATGCCTCAACAGTTCAGCATGCAGTGTTTTATTCACACACAAAATTGCTGCCAGTATGGGGTTTGCATGATCTTCCAGAGCATATGGATTTTTCTTGAAGTTACCCTCCCACGACTTTAAAGTATTCACAACTAGTTTGCCAAACAAGAGGATAGTTAAGTTGCCTTCTGGATGCTTTTCAAAAGTTATCAAGGTTTCAGTAACAAATACATGACTCCAGACCTTAAGTTAATTGGTGCCCAGTGTAGGGTAGATGCCTATTTAAAGCCCAGCTCCTGCAACAGTAAATGAATGCTTAATTTGAAGAGCTTAAAAGGGTGCACTTTTTCATATATGGTTTGGAATAGCTTCAGATTCTGCCCTTTTTAAGGCAAATTATTTCTAGCTACATCAATGTTTTAATGTATAGTTTTTAAATAAATTTCTCCATTAATTTGGAAAAATTCTGTACACGCCTTGATTACTGATAGCAAAAGCTGACAGCAAAAAGAAAACAGAAAAAAATAATAACCATGTTTGGGATTTTTGACCCATTAGATTCAACTCAGGATTGCATCCTAACAAGCAGGACTTTATCCCAGGTGCTCTGGATGCAAAGCAGGAACTAATCCTGAATGTAATTCTAGTTTACTGCAGGGAAAATTACTCAGTCCTACTCATACAGGGCCAATTTAGAATCAGCATTCAGCGTTACATGTTTACCTTTGGGATGTTCGAGGAAACCTAAAAACCTCTGGGGAAAGTGGTGTTAATGGGAGTGGAAATGGATATGCTGTTGTTGTGCCTTCTTGGCCAAGATTGTAGAACTGAAGGTCAAGGAGGTACAAGAAGAAGCTAGGCACTTTTGACTGTCTCAGTGATCAAGCAAATTGATGTGCAGTGGGGCATGGTCAGGACAGATTTTTCTGAGGTCAGTAGTTATCTCTCTTGTTTTGGCTATATTAAGGGATAGATTATTTTTGTACTTATTGCACCAGATAGCAAGCTATTCTATCTCCGCTCTGTGCAATGACTCATCATTGTTGCTTATGAGGCCCATCAATATTGTGTCATTAGCAACTTTGATGATGGGGTTTGAGCTGAATTTGGCAGTTCAGTCATTAGTCAGGAGTATGAACCTCAGTGATAACAGCACACATCCCTGAAATTTCCAAATGCTCAGTGTAAAGGTGCTGAAGATGGTAGTACCAATCCAATGTGAATTATGTGCTATGTCAGCAAGTCTAGACTCCAGCTGCAGAGAGGTGCTAATGCTCAGTTCACTAAGTTTCAACTTCTGCGCGATGATTGTGTTTAATGCCAAGCTAAAGTTATTTAAAAGTATTGTTATATAGATGTTAATCTTTTCTAGATGAGAAAGGGAGAGATGAAGAGCAAAGAATATACTGTAACATCTTCGGTCGACCAGTTAAGATGGTTTACAAATTGGACTGGGTCCAGAGAATTTTGGGGATTTGCTTTAGTGTGTCTCATGACAAACCTCTCAAAATAATTATGGTAACTGTTGTAAGTAGCATTAGGCAGTAATCCTATAGTCCCATCATGGCCCAAGGGTAATGTTATAGCCACTTGGATCATAGTAGTGGCTTTGAAGCACATGGGGACAACTGACATACTTCAGGAAATGTTGAGGATGTCTGTGAGAATTTCACTCAGGTAGCCCACGCATTTCCTGAGCACATGACAAGGTGTATTGTCCCGTCCATCAGCCTTGCGTGAACTGAATCTATATAAGATACCCTTCATTTTGGTTGTGGACAGAAAGAGTATGTGGTCATGGATAGGAGGGATGGTTTTTCTTGCAGGCTTGTTATTCTGTGTATCAAAGCATCTCGGTGCTCGTTACAATATTATTCTTAATGTTGTTGTGAAGTGTCAACAATTACATGCAGTTACCTTGTTACATTTTCCTGTTTCTTCTTTTTCACCTACTACTTTGATTATTATTATTATCTTTGTAATGAACCCTTACATTCATATCAGAAAACTACAAAATGTCATCATGAGCGTGATATTCCTCATTCATAAACATGGCCTCCAACTCCTTGCTGGGAGTGGGAATAGGATGCATCATGATACTTGTCATCTCCTACTCTGAGGTAGAACAAACTTTTATCCTGGTCAGATATTTAGTTCAATTCCTAGGCATAATTATGAGAGACTTGATAAATAGCAAAAGTTGATGACAAAAAATTGAGAAAAAAGACTGTGTGAATGGTTAGTTATGTCAAGGTATGGCAGTGTCATGGCAGCTTTTCTGTTCCACACCACTGCTTGAGCCTGTATAGCTATAAAAACAATACGGAAAAACAGTAAGTTCTATTGCAAACAAAAATGGCACATATTAGATGATTGTGTATATGAAAACCAAAAGGAAATAACATCTTGAGAGAACCACTGCATAGGAGATGTGGAAAAATCTCATTGCACTTGGTCTAAGGATGTTGACACAGACCTCCTGCGTGACTCTGAAATTGAGCAGGCAAACCACAGTTGTTCTGTAAATCTGAGGGTGTCTTAGGGAGGAAAGTGGGAGGACTGGTCCAGTATTCCCTTTCTAAGCAAGGCAAAGCAAATAAATCTGTATCAAAAGATACAGTACAACAGAGCAAGAGTTCCCGTGCAGAATGTAGGTAGAACACAGATGAAGGTGGACAGGTGAAAAACTAAAAAGGTTATATTTGACCAGGATTTCCATGACAGATGGATAAATAAAGAACAAAGATGTTAACTGAATCATCTGTCTATCTATCTATCTATCTGAATGCAGAAAAGGCAGCAGGAAAAACAATCAGTACAGCCTACAGGAAAACAAAAGTAACTGCTTAAGCAAGCTAAAGCAAATAAAACTCTCTGTCAACTCCGAGTCAACTAGTGCATTTTTTATTGGTATGATATGATCATGTTTTGGAAGATAAACATTATTTTTAGCTGCCACAGCAAGCGAAAACTGAGACAGGTGCTGTAATTTCAATTTCGGCTTAGGGCAAATAGCATACAGATGTCCTGAAATACTACAATAAAAACATTCAACAAAATTAAACCTGTTCTCTCTGGTTCTTTGGGAACAGGTAAATCAATACCCTAACTCATATTGTATTATTAAATTTTAAGGCCAAAGCAATGATCTCATCAAAAGAGCTGTGTTCTATGGCCAAGAATTCACTAACCCTTTCACACAAAAACATCTGGTTAGAATGAAGCTGTTAAATGTCAACTAAAACATCCTTGGCTCGATCAGTTTCTGGTCCAAGCTTTTGCTATGAGGATAATAAAATGTGTAACGGATGAGATAATATGATACTGAACTAGCTCTACCAGTAGATGAAACTCAAGTTCTTAGTCAAGAAAGGCAAGAAGTCTTAGCACTGAAGCGTTATGGAAGCACCTTTTAACTTACTCTAGCTCTACCAAAAATCATTTTAGAATAATGAGAGTCCAAAGTTTGGACATGGAGCCCTTAGTGCTGGAAACTTTTAAATGTTCAAGTCATAATGTCAAATGTATTAAAATGACAAACCCTATGATTGTCAGTGAGTGCCATTACTATAAGCAACATGATGGTGCCCAAGTTGAGAATCAGTACAAATGGTAGCAACTGCAGCAAAAACTAAACCACAGATCATGATACCACTGTCATACCGATAAGAATAAATACCAATATGAAAAATAAATTAAATATTCACAAAAACACTGACTCACAATACTACATAAGAGATAACAAAATTAAATTGGCTCAAGATGCCATTCTTCAAGCACAAATTTTGTGAGTAAAAGTTCTTAGACTCGCAGCCCACCTGTTATAAGTCAGTGGGTAACTGATGTTCTATATCAGTGTTTCCCAAACTCGGTCCTGAGGATCCCCTGTGGCTGCAGGTTTTTGTTCCAACTGGATTCCTAATCAGTGACAACACCTTATAACACTGATCTTATTTAATTAGCTGGTATTTTTTTTTCTTTTATTCAACATTCAGAAAAGCATAGCAGCATGATTTTTACATTTATAAGACATTTAGAAATATTTCTGCTTTTGCTATAGATTTAAATGCTTAACTCTCTTTTGTTGATTTCATTATACTTTGCCCTTTCTCTGTGCAGTTTTTCCCCCTTTGTTGTATCTTAATAATGACAATTTAAAACGAGCAGAGCAGAGCAGACACGCAGGCAAACAACACTAAATAATCAAAGGCTACAAGTACTTTAGCAACCGACCCGCTAATGAGTAAATAATAGATTAATTAAACAATTAGAAGACCTAGAAAAGTAGAATGAAAATCAAGATGAAAATTCTGTTAAAAAGAAAAAAAAAATACATTATTCCTATATAGCTGCTTGGTACATTTTAATTTTTTTTTTTTTTTTTTTTTTTTAGCAAACTTAGTTTTCTAATTTCTATATTGTTCCCTAAACACAGAACTTGGGAAATATCAGTTCACTTAATTAGCCCAGGAGTTCAATTAAAAACAGAAACTGGTTGGATCAAAAACCTGCAGCCACAGGGGTTCACCAGGACCGAGTTTGGGAAACACTGCTCTATATGATTTGAAATTGGAAAAAATCAAATTCTAGCTTAGAGGATCTGTTCAAAGTTTTACAATATGGCAAGATCTAATTAAAACATTTTAGAATAAGCATTTATATAGGGGACAAGGACAATCTCCCTTCTTTGTTGTTTTTTAAAGATTTGCTCTTGCTGTTGGCTCTCCTTTCTTTCTCACGGACGGGGGTTGAATTCTGTTTTGTTAAGTTCGACTTGATTGTGTGTAATGTTATCATCGTTGTATAACTTAGACTTGATCATATGTAATGTTGTTTTCTTCAAAAAGAAAAAAAGGTTCTTAGATTTCCAGATCATACTTTTGCTTAACTGGCAATAATTGTTTTCAAACAGAAAGCACATACTGTATGAGAAGTTTTCCAGTATCAGTATATATCTAAAACATATGAGCTACACCCCAACACTAGAGGCACCTATTTCAAGTTCATTGGGCAGCATACTGTTAAGGTATGGAACCAATATGATCAAATCCTTTCATTAAAAACATGCTTTTTATGTCTCAGTAGGCTAGACAAATGTTTGTGTGGCTTTCTTTATCAAAGTTGTTATAGGTGCTATGAGTGTACTGAAGTTTCAATGGAACCTGAGACAATCGTATTTAAGCTATTCACTAAATTTTCCTTTATGTAGTCATCCGTTGCTGAGATATAAATCTTTCCTTTCAGAAAAAGGAGCTCCTGGCAACAAATCTGGTATAATTAAAATCTTTTGTGTGTCTGAAGTTCTAAGGCTTTCTGCATTGAAAATACATCTAAAAGTTCAACGTAGTGGGCAAGATTTCTGTCACACGATACATAATTCCTGGTAGGAAACACCTTTTGTATAAATATTTGAAAACAGTTTTCATTCCAGTTGATTACCTCTCATGAGCCCAGAGTGAACAGGATGAGAATGTTGCTATAACCAGGGAATATCCCATAATTAATTTCAGTTTTAGAGACTCTAATATGCATAATGACATTTCTTCTAAATTAAGGTAACCAGTCTATATCTTTAATTAGTGCAGAATAAATTTCACAACACCTTGAACAATCAGCTCTCCATGATTATCTTAAACAAATACTAGGGGGCTCTGCCCCCTGCTCGCTTCGCTCGCCAACCCCCGGGCGGGTGCTACGCACTAGCCACTTCACGCCTCTGCCACTCACGTATGGGGAAGCGGATGTACAATTTAAACAGATTGTTATTTTCATGGGAATTGTTACATATGCATAATTGACCTAACTATTTTACATTACAGCGAGTAATTAACCATAGTAAAAAATAGTAAAATGTAATAAATTGAAAGAAAATTATGTTTCATGTTGCATTAGAGGTATTCATTGCGTTATACATTTTCATTCGTTTGACTTTGAAATTAACACGCAAATACTTTTTAAACTTACACTTTTACTGTAAAACTTCAGTAAAAACAATATTTAGAATTAACTTTTCATCAATATTGCATTGAATTTTGATTCCGTGTTTGGAGTTGCATCGTGACAACACAATGTATAACTGCCCGTGAGTGAATATCATTTCTTTCTCTGTAAAAAATAAACCGACTTTTTTGAATGTTTGTCCCTGTGATTTGTTAATTGTCATAGCAAAAGCTATGCTAACAGGAAACTGTAAATGTTCTAATAAGAATGGCATACCAAGATCTCCTTTGATGTCTAATGTTATCCGCGGAAGATGTACTACATTACCTTTCTTGTTGTCTATTAAAATTTTACATGTCAGAATTGTTCGACCAATTTTGAATACAACTAATCTTGTCCTATTGCATAGCCCATCATTCATACATAAATTGTGCAATAACATTACGATACACCCTTCTTTCAACAGTAATTCGGACAGTGTTAACGGTTATAGATATTCTATGGCAGGGGTCCCCAACCCCCAGTCCGCGGCCCACTACCAGGCCACAGTAGTCTGACAGTAGTAGCGAGAGAACTGCCGGCAACGGAGACTCACTCAGACTTTTCAGAACGCTTGGAGGGCGGGGCTTTGCAGCGGTGCAGAGAGAGGAGAGAGACCGAGGTGAGAGAGTATTACAACAAAGTATTTTTATGGTCCCGACAGTTTCCCCATATGACATGAGTCTATAGAAATCTCGTTACTACGAAGTACATTCAGCAGATACTTTCATTACAATGAAGTGACCTTGAAATGCTTGAATGAATCATCCACAGAGCAGTTAGATCTGTGGTCACAGCTCAGTTGTACACATTTGCACAATGATCCCCAAACAGAAACATTGTAAAAAAAAAAAATCTTTCTTCAAACTTTCCTCAAACTGTTTTTTTTGCTGTTTTTGTTTTCTGTGGTTTTCAGTGATACCTTTTGCTTATTGCTTGTCAACATTTCAAAAACATCCATTGGAATTTAACTCATTGTCACCCTCCTATAGAAACGGCAGACACGAAAAAACGATAACAGTGTTAATGTTTGTGATGTGCAATCTGTAGGAATGGCAAATGCAATGGACATGTCTTTGTTATATGCAAAAAAAGAAGAAAAATCTCGGGTTGCAAACGTATGCGAACTGCTTAATAACTTAATAATAATAGAAATGTAATGTAAATTGTGTATAAAACTGCCCTACAAACCCGCCCAATCCTCAATAGCTTTCAGTATAGTCCAAAAATGAACGCATAGCAAACAATATCAAAACATCCATGAAAGAATCTGTAACTACCCATGTTGTATAATCCATATGTTAGATCTCAAATCATAATGCTTGTATTATTGTTAAAATATTTTTAAATAAACCATTAAAAGAAACTCTCAGAAACAGCTGGGGAGCATGTTCGAATGGGATCAGACTTTTGAAATGAAGATCCACCTGTCCCCTCAGTTGCTGATTGTTAAACAACACAATGCTGTACAGTGGAACCTCGGTTCACGAACGTCTCGGTATATGTACAACTAGGTTTACGACCAAAAAGTTCGCCAAACTTTTGCCTCGGTTAACGGCCACAGACTCAGTATACGAACAAGCCAGTTTCCCTTTCGGTTTATGCGCGCCGATGATTTCCGCATGTGTTGCATTGTTATCGGTCAGACGTGCGTGCGTGCTTTCGCTGTGAACTCTTTGTGCTCTATTTCATTTCCCTTCTGGTTCGTACGTGCCGATTACTGTATTTAAGCATGTGTCCAGCCTCTCCCTGTTCATTGTTCTCAGTCAGACGTGCGTGCTTTACCTGTTAACTCTTTGTGCTCAACAGTATTTTGTGTGCTTTTGCAGTTAACCATGGTTTCTAAGCAAGTGAAGAGTGGTGAGAAGAAAGTGTTGCAATGTTACTTTTCTCTTTTTTCAAATGTTCATTTTTTTCCCTGTGCTTAAAACTCATTTAAAAAGAGTGTTTACAGTGATCGGGTTGTAATGCTATTAGGGTGAACTCCTTCAATGTTACTGTCTTGGTTGGCTTTTAAATAAAGTTCGGATTTGTTCAAAAGTTCCTTTTTTTCCCCCTGTGCTTAAAACTCATTTAAAAAGAGTGTTTACAGCGATCGGGTTGTAAGGCTATAGCGCGAACTGCTGCAATGTTACAGAGAGAGAGAGAGAGGGCTCGCGTGCTACTGAGACAGAGAGAGAGCCTGCGTGCAGCTGAGCAGGGAGCCTGGGTGCTTGTGTCAGTGTTATTCAATGTTTTTACATTAGTTTACTATTACACTGTGCATTCTATGGTGTAATTAACTACATTTGTGCTTAAAAATCTTTAAAAAAATATATTTACATACAGTTCATACGGTCTGGAATGGATGAATTGTATTTTACATACAATCCTATGGGGGAAATTGCTTCGGTTCACGACCAAATCGGTTTACGACTAGAGGTTTGGAACGAATTATGGTCGTGAACCGAGGTTCCACTGTATTTGGTTTTTTCAAAGGCAATCAGTGAAACTGCACCTTTGAACTCCAGCCCAGGAGCCTACCTGACAACAGTCTCCCAACACCATACTACAAAATAACATACTTTAGGTTAATCATTTTTTGTGGTGTTATGTTGTATTATGGGGCGGCACGGTGGCGCAGTGGGTAGCGCTGCTGCCTCGCAGTTGGGAGATCTGGGGACCTGGGTTCGCTTCCCGGGTCCTCCCTGCGTGGAGTTTGCATGTTCTCCCCGTATCTGCGTGGGTTTCCTCCGGGCACTCCGGTTTCCTCCCACAGTCCAAAGACGTGCAAGTTAGGTGGATTGGTGATTCTAAATTGGCCCTAGTGTGTGCTTGGTGTGTGGGTGTGTTTGTGTGTGTCCTGCGGTGGGTTGGCACCCTGCCCGGGATTGGTTCCTGCCTTGTGCCCTGTGTTGGCTGGGATTGGCTCCAGCAGACCCCCGTGACCCTGTGTTCGGATTCAGCGGGTTGGACAATGGATGGATGGATGGATGTTGTATTATTCATCCGTAATACAGTATAGGATGTACTTGAAATTTTAAGTCTTATTTATTCCATTTTTTTTCTTTTTACTGTTGCAGTTTATGCAACAACTCCTTTTTTTAGGGCTTTAGATAGAATCAAATGCTAGTGTATTTAAAACAGTGGTTCCTAAACTTGGTCCTGGGGACCCACTGTGGCTGCAGGTTTTGGTTCCAACCAGATTCACAATCAGTGATAATAATCGATAACAACTGATCTCATTTAATTAGCTGGTCCTTTTACTCTTTTCTTATTCTGCATTCTTAAAAACACATGGTATGGTTTTTACATTTATTAGACATTTAGAAATATTTCTGTTTTTTCTAAAGCTATAAATTCTTAACTCTCTTTTGTTGTTTTCCTGTGTAGTTTGTTCCCTTCATTTAACCCTAATACTGACAATTAACAACCAGCAGTGTCAGACCTGCTAATTAGTAAATAATCAATTAAATAACCAGAACACCAGGTAAAGCAGAATGAGAATTAGGTTGAAAATGCTGTTAACAAATTAAACAAAAACACATATTCCCCATATAACTACTTATTACATTTTAATAAAACTCTACCAAACTTAGTTTGTAATTTCTGCATTGACTCCAAAACACAAAAACAGGGAACTAAAGATTCACTTAATTAGGTTACGAGTCCAATGAAAAACAGAAGTTGGTTGGTTGGTTGGAACAAAAACCTGTAGCCACAGTGAGTTCTCAGGACCAAGTTTGGGAACAACTAATTTAGAATAATGACCCCACTAAAAAGAATCTGGTGTTTCAGAGGTCTGAGACAAATTTTATTTTCCAATCATAAAAATATGTTAAACTAGTTTAAAAAGCTATATTAATTAAATAAATAATTGGTATGTACTGCCAATCAATCAAAGCTGTGATATTTTCATTCTGCCAAAAGTCAGTTTTCATGTTTTATTGTTTTAATGACTTAAGACTGGATTTAAATGACAAGTGAGACATTTATTAGTTTTATATTTCACTAAGTCCGTGGCATACTCTTTTCAAAAAATATTTATTTTAAAATTGAGACTGTAATTAACATAAATGTGTCCTTATAACTGTTCTTACTTTTAAGCTCTGTAATGATATACAGACAGACAGACAGACAGAATACTGTTTAATAGATAGACAGGGAAGACATATATAGTAGATAGATACACATACAGATAAGAAGGCACTACACAGATAGATAGATACAGTAGATAGATAGATAGACAGACCATTCAGCCCAATAAAGCTCATCAATCTTATCCATTTAATTCTTCTAAAATAGCATCATGTCTAGTTTTGAAAGACCCTAAAGTCCTACTCTCGATCACACAACTTGATAACTTATTTCATGTGCCTGTGGTTCTCTAAGTTATGAAAAACTTTGTATTGTTTGTGTGAAATTTACCCTTAACAAGTTTCCAACTGTGCCCCCATGTGTGGTAAAGTGAGGTCCACGGCTGTTTGGCATTTTAAATAAATAATTGTCGCACTCGCATCTTGGTAGGAGGACACGTGGTAGTGTGGTTCCCGGGCGCAATGTGGGAGCGGGCGGTTCTACACTAAGTGCACAGGTGTGGGATCACCCATGATCCTAATTGGTGCTGGGAGCCGCTAATCATCCCAGCTATGCCACGTCCCCATTTTAAAAGGGGGAATCGCAAGTGCAAGGAGGGAGGAAAAAAAAAGAAAGGACAATGAAAGGAGGTTAAGGAGAGAAGGAGGCAGGAGGCCATAGGAATCAGTTCAGGAATGAGTAAGCGAGAGAGAGCAGGCTCGAGGAAGTGAAGGCAGGCAGCTTGGAGGTGAGCCCCTGGAAAAGAGTGTATGGCCAGCACTCGGGGGCGAATGGATTGGTTTGCTCCTGCTGAGTTGTTCCGAGAAGCTGGAGTGACCGGGAGTGAGAATGGGTCACCACTTAAGGCAGCGGGGGTCAAGGAAGCTTGGGGGGAAAAGCCCCAGAGTGAGCACCCTGGGTGTTGGGGACCCGAGTCTCGGTCCAGCGAGGGAGCCTGCATGTAGACATGGGACAAAAGGCAACCGGACCTTTGGAAGGTCAGCTGCACCTACTGAAAGGGCAACTCCTCTACTGCAAGACCCATCTTGGATAAGCAGTGAAGCTGCCGGCTAAGAGGAGAATGCACCGGGTTGTTTTAAAAAAGGACAGCTTACTGCCAGTATTTTAACCACATTTTTATTGGATTTCTGTATTTTGCAGCACTGCACTTTCTTTTTGAACACTTGACTTAGATTTGTTTTCATAAAAGCACTGAACACTTTTGCACCTTCCCCTTGCTTCATGTGGTATCCTCATTTGTACAGCTCATCCCGGTCATGACGTCAGGTTCAAGGAGCTCCCAAATGAGAAGAGGGAGCATGGAGCCAGACGTGCACCGTCACACCATGTTCTTGATAAACTCATTTTAAAATAACAGTCTCGATCCACTGTACTAATTCCCTTCATAGTTTTAAACACTTCAGTCGTGTCACATCTTAATCTTCTTTTGCTTAAACTGAAAAGGCGTAGTTCTTTTAATGTTTACTCATAACTCATCCCCTGTAGCCCTGGAGTCAGCCTAGTCGCTCTTCTCTGGACTTTTTCCAGATAATAGATAGAAAAACCCTGTAGACTGTTTATGAATGCAATTGCTGCAGCAGACAAGCAGAGCTGTGCCCCCCAAAAACTGAAGTGGTGCAAAACAGATTGCATCATTTAGTGGTTTGGCACTACCATATAGAATGAATTGGGAACGGTTTAGGATGCCTTATCTAAAGAATCTGCAGCTGCCGTCAGAGCACACAAGTAATTAAGCAAATATCCCAAGATTCATAATGCACTGAGCACCTGATACTGGCACGTGAATCAGTTTGAAATGTCATTATACACATTATGATGGACAGTTTCACTCTTAGTAGCAATTCATGTGTTCCCTTCATTGAAATTACACTAGCGTAATTCTGAAATTCTGGCATAAGCATGGGATCAAGAGTGCTGTAGACATGCATTTATACGAAATTACAAAAACAAATATTTTCCTCATTTCAAATATTGTAATATACCTCTCTTTCCAAAAGTGCATTAATTTACTTGTGACACTTATAATAAACAATCCTAGAAAGTTTGACTTATAAAACCTTTAAACTGAGAAATTCCTTAAATCTTTTTGGATTGTTTACATTTAGACATCTTTATATATAAATAATCAGCTACCCTTTTTTCAGGTGACTTAATCTTATTATAAGATTATTAGTTCTTTGTTTCAGGAAAACAAATTTTTAATGCAGTGACAGTTCAACTATGTGAAAGTGAAGAAAAAAAAAACAAGCTGTACCTTTCACTCTTAACACTGCATCAGACGCCATTCTGTGTTCATTTTAGACTTCCTTACTTTATTTGCGTCACCATGATTGTCTTTGTCAATGATAAACTAACCAAAAATTTGAATATTTTATCTTAAAGAAAAATGTCTGATCATCCAAGGTTCATTTTACAAAAGGTTTAAAGTTCACATAGATTGCTACAATGCTTTGTAAATAAGTACTAGACTGGTATTTAATGCAAAACGTGTCCACTGGCTGCAGTAGCCTGGATAAATTCCTTCTTTAAATTTATCATTTGTAAATTTTCAATAAAGCCAATATATTAATGTATAAAATATATGTTGCTCAGTAGTTAATCACCTCTCTTCAAAATACTATTTTAGTAAGTTACTATTATTTTTATAGTAAGAGTTACAGTTTGAGTGGCAGCAGGCAAGACATTGTAGTGGGGTGAGGTTCATATTCAGAAGGTTTTGGGCATCAAGTATTTACTGGAGAGATGAACTGGGAGATATTCTGGACTTTTCAACATTCTCAGGACACTTAGAGATGAAGACTACTCTGAAACAGCTTTAGAAAGTACTGGCTTTGGGGCTTACCAAGTCATGGAACTCAAAATTCTATGTTCCAGAACTGGCATTTATTAATACCTCTTGTCTGAATGTCTTGGAGGAGACCGTTTCTGTGATCCAGTTGAGGGCTAAGAAAGGCATGCAAATCATTCTTGCATGTTTAACGGAGAAGTAAACAGTAGTTTTAAAGATGTTTCTGTAAATACACATACTGTAATGTTACAGCAGCTAAGATGTGTGGATCAAGTTCAGGTCATCTTCTAAAACAAGAACCATCAAGTAGATTTGACCTCAAAAGAGAAACCAGTTAAACAAATGAGACAAAAATATTATACTTGGTCATTTATTTATTGAGGAAAATGATCGAATATTACATATTTGTGAGCGGCAAAAGTATGTGAACCTTTGCTTTCAGTATCTGGTGTGACCCCCCTTTGCAGCAATAACTGCAACTAAACATTTCTGGTAACTGTTCATCAGTCCTGCACACCAGCTTGGAGGAATTTTAGCGCATTCCTCCATACAGGACAGCGTCAACTCTGGATGTTGGTGGGTTTCCTCACATTAACTGCTCGCTTCAGGTCCTTCCACAACATTTCGATTGGATTAAGGTCAGGACTTTGACTTGGCCATTCCAAAACATTAACTTTATTCTTCTTTAACCATTCTTTGGTAGAACGACTTGTGTGCTTAGGGTCGTTGTCTTGCTGCATGACCCACATTCTGTTGAGATTCAGTTCATGGACAGATGTCCTGACATTATCCTTTAGAATTCTCTGATATAATTCAGAATTCATTGTTCCATCAATGAAGGCAAGCCGTCCTGGCCCAGATGCAGCAAAACAGGCCCAAACCATGATACTACCACCACCATGTTTCACAGATGGGATAAGGTTCTTATGCTGGAATGCAGTGTTTTCCTTTCTCCAAACATAACGCTTTTCATTTAAACCAAAAAGTTCTATTTTGGTCTCATCCGTCCACAAAACATTCTTCCCGTAGCCTTCTGGTTTGTCCACGTGATCTTTAGCAAACTGCTGACGAGCAGCAATGTTTTTTTTTAGGGAGCAGTGGCTTTCTCCTTGCAACCCTGCCATGCACACCATTGCTGTTCAGTGTTCTCCTGATGGTGGACTCATGCCAATGTGAGAGAGGCCTTCAGTTGCTTAGAAGTTACCCTGGGGTCCTTTGTGACCTTGCCGACTATTACACGCCTTGCTCTTGGAGTGATCTTTGTTGGTCAACCATTCTTGGGGAGGGTAACAATGGTCTTGATTTTCCTCCATTTGTACACAATCTCTGACTGTGGATTGGTGGAGTCCAAACTCTTTAGAGATGGTTTTGTAACCTTTTCCAGCCTGATGAGCATCAACAACTCTTTTTCTGAGGTCCTCAGAAATCTCCTTTGTTCATGCCATGATACACTTCCACAAACATGTGCTGTGAAGAGCAGACTTTGATAGATCCCTGTTCTTTAAATAACACAGGGTGCCCACTCACACCTGATTGTCATCCCATTGATTGAAAACACCGGACTCTAATTTCACCTTCAAACTGCTAATCCTAGAGGTTCACATACTTTTGCCACTCACAAATATGTAATATTCGATCATTTTCCTCAATAAATAAATGACCAAGTATAATATTTTTGTCTCATTTGTTTAACTGGTTTCTCTTTATCTACTTTTATGACTTGAGTGAAAATCTGATGATGTTTTAGGTCCTATTTATGCAGAAATATAGAACATTCTAAAGGGTTCACAAACTTTCAAGCACAACTGTATATACAGTATGTCATAAAAACCTAATCTACTCACATAACTCTTTCTTGCCAGGAAGCTGCATTTAAAATTCATGTTTCAAGTCAATTTCTAAATGCGTTAGCTAGCAAAATTATCTCTGTGAAAATGTCTTCAGAAGACAGTTGATACAGAGAATCATCAATTCAATGACAAATGGGCTAAAAAGTATGTTTTTACAATGCAGTCATTAGGAAATTCTCAGCCAACCTGTCTGGTCTGCTATGGAACAATTCCTGTCATAAAAGAGTCCAATGTGAGGCGCCACTATCTAAAGTACCCTACAACTTTCAATGAGTCTTACTGACTACGCTGAGGCCAGACACTGGAAAATCAAGGTCTTGAAAGATATGATAATAATAATAATAATAATAATTATTATTATTATTATATGATAATTATATATTATATGATCACAGCAGGAAAATAAACACCTGTTTGCTTACTCAAACAAAATTAAGCAACAAGTGCTTCTCTCCAACATATATGTAAACTGCCTAAGTACAATAAAGCCTTCACTGATGCAGAGGTATACAAGGAATGCATTACAGGCATTTTATGAGAGCTTGTTTATGATAATGTTCTTGAATCTGTAAAGTAGATAGATAGATAGATAGATAGATAGATAGATAGATAGATAGATAGATAGATAGATAGATAGATAGATAGATAGATAGATAGATAGATACTTTATTAATCCCAAGGGGAAATTCACATACTCCAGCAGCAGCATACTGATAAAGAAACAATATTAAAGAGTAATAAAAAATGCAGGTACAACATTGTATAATGTTAACGTTTACTCCCCCTTGTGGAATTGAAGAGTCGCACAGTGTGGGGGAGGAACGATCTCCTCAGTCTGTCAGTGGAGCAGGACATTGACAGCAGTTTGTTGCTGAAGCTGCTCCTCTGTCTGGAGATGATACTGTTCAGTGGATGCAGTGGATTCTCCATGATTGACAGGAGCCTGCTCAGCGCCCGTCGCTCTGCCACGGATGTCAAACTGTCCAGCACCATGACTACAATAGAGCCTGCCTTCCTCACCAGTTTGTCCAGGCGTGAGGCGTTCCTCTTCTTTATGCAGCCTCCCCAGCACACCACCGCGTAGAAGAGGGCGCTTGCCACAACCGTCTGATAGAACATCTGCAGCATCTTATTGCAGATGTTGAAGGACGCCCGTCTTCTAAGGAAGTATAACCGGCTCTGTCCTTTCTTGCACAGAGCATCAGTATTGGCAGTCCAGTCCAATTTATCATCCGTCTGCACACAGTTACCTCTGATGATCACGGGGTCCAGGAGGGGCCTGAGTCTCCTAAAATCCACCACCAGCTCCTTTGGTTTTGCTGGTGTTCAGGTGTAGGTGGTTTGAGGTGGACCATTTAACAAAGTCCTTGATGAGGTCCCTATACTCCTCCTCCTGTCCACTCCTGATGCAGCCCACGATAGCAGTGTCGTCAGCGAAAGTAGGCACATCTGTCAACTAGAAATACTACACATCATGTTTGTGTTTTGGCAGAGAGTGTCCAAAGTTGGGTGTTAGGTAGTGTCATTCGGGTAGATCATATATGAAATGACTGACAATACAGTCATGGTACAACTCAGTTGTCTAATATATTTAGAGCAGAATTGCTCCAAGTGCCGCTTTAAAGCCTTGCTTCTTGTTGTTGTTGTACTGCTGTTTGCCCTGCTTCTAGGTGGTGACTTGAGGGCCTGAATTAAATTTTTGTAGGAGGGGTATAACCTATTATAACAGTTTATTGGCTTGGGGGGATTTCATGATAGCATTTACTAACCATGATGTAGTCCTTATGGATTTCCTTTTTTATCTTACCATGTGCATTGTGACAGATAGGGGGCGCTATCCTCCCCTTGAACCCTCGGACCAGACACCAGATAGAAGTCCAATAACCTATTTTATTTGGACAATAATGTGCACCAAGCACCCTCCACTCTACTCATAAATCAATACAGTAATCCAATCAATACAATAATCAATCCTCCACTCCCAGACACATTGTCACCCTTCCTCCTGGCTCAGCTCGCCCGTCTGGGATCTCCCACAGTTCTTTATAGTCCTTGACCCGGAAGTGCTAAGAATCACACAGACTGGGAGGATCAGAAGCACTTCCGGGTCAGATCAAAACTCCTCTTCTCCTCAGCCCAGAAGTATATCATCTCTTCCGTTTCCATTATTGTAAACTGCTTATGGGCTATATGGATAGTACAAGTCCCTGGGCCTCCCTGCAGCATCCCTTGGTGGCGCCCACGGTATCCAGCAGGGCTGTGAAGAAAGACTCCAAGGTCCATAATGCCCTGCTGGAATTTGGGGCACCTCCATGTTGCCAGGAGGGCTCCATCTATCGGCATGGGGGTATTGGCAGGGATGAACGGCCGGCCATATACCACAGCATTTACTAGATGCATTTACTGTAATTTTCTGTTCAATAACCAAAAAATAAATACTGATTAAAATCAATTCTGAACAATTCAAACATTAAAATCTAAGTGCCATATAAACTGTTGACTACTAAGATTATTCAGAATACTTTCATTTTCACAAATTCTATAAAGTTGCTTTTGTAAGAACACATTTTTCAAATTAAGTTTCTCTGGCAATCATTTTGTCAGGTTTGTGACCTTTGCTGTTGTGAGATTTACATTTACATTCATCATATGGAGGAGATGTTAGCTTGATAATAACACTTCCTAGAGGTTAATATTTAATGAACAAGTCAAATTAATTACAGTTTCAGATCTTTCCTTTGCTTTTTTCACATTTGTTCCAGTTTTAAAGCTACTTCTGGGAATTCAAATTTATCATGATACTAGCAAAATACCCACGCTTCGCAGCGGAGAAGTAGTGTGTTAAAGAGGTTATGAAAAAAAAAAGGAAACATTTTAAAAATAACGTAACATGATTGTCAATGTAATTGTGTTGTCATTGTTATGAGTGTTGCTGCGTTTTATATATATAAAATACACACACACACATATAAACATATATATACATATACATATACACATATATATACATATCTACATATATATATATATATATATATATATATATATATATATATATATACACATATATACACACACACACGGTTTATGGGTGATGATTGTTTTACTCTTTTTATCTTTATTTTATTTTACTGTAGAATCAACTCCTATCTGCGCACAGCAGGGCAGCCGTGGGCGGATGCGTATGGTGTATTCACTCCATGTTATCGTGCATTGCGCTGTCAGTGGTATTTTGATAAAAGAATTTGAACAACATATAAGAAGCGTATAAATTATTAAACAGTAAAACATTAACATTTAAGAAGTAAAGTTACATTAAGTACTACTGCAGTGCCTTCGGGTATACCTCATTTTTTGTTTGCCCATTACATGCTTAAATGTATACATTTTTTGGTGCACCTACCGGAGAACACGCGACATATAACCGAGCGTGGGAGAAGCATGGATTTTAAACACGCGTTGAGTTCATCTGCTGGTCTCCCTCGTGGAATAACTGGTAATGTTTGACTAAAATCTACAGCGAGTAAAACGACATTACCTCCTATTTTTTTTTTTACGATCTCTGAGATCTTGCTTTTTTCGGTTCAAGGCTTCATAAGCTCTTTTATGTTGTACGGTGTACTTATCACAAACCATCATCTTTGAATGTTGCAAGACTTTCGCCTTGTATGTAGATCGGGGTAATTACATTCATTGCATTCCTAGTCTGAATCACAATCTGATTGTATGGGTGGTTACCTGGCACTGTAGGGTTGCCACCCGTCCTTTAAAATACGGAATCGTGCCGCGTTTGAGAATGAAATTGCGCGTCCCGTTTTGAATCAATACTGGACGGGATTTATCCCGTATTTTTTTTTATCATTTTTTTTTTTAAAGCAGCGTCTCACGCAAATCATCCCACACGCATTTTATGAAGATGCCTCCTTTCCTACTTTTGATTGGGTAATACTTGATGTCCATCGTTAGTTTGATTGGTGTTTTTTAACTGTCCAGTGAGGAGGGCGTGTCTTTTAAGTACAGTCTGCAAAGTGTTGGCACTGAGATATGGCGTCAGCGCCATAGTTGAAGCCCCCTAACGTTGCGGTCAGCAAGTCGGCTAACATCCGCCATGTGCCGTCTTTCAGTTGCGAGAAGCAGATCATAGAATGGTTGAAACTGTTGCCCCTAACGTTGCGCCACGGCGTGTGGTTCGTTTATACCTCATGTGTTCTCATTAAACTTTTATCTCGCGAATATGTTATTGCAATCCGCAGCGGGAGCGTTTCTATAAACTTAATTTAAACTTACGTTTTACACCGTGCTTTCTTTCCCTTATGAACATGCTTGTATGCTTAACTCGCTCCGTTCTCAATTGTTTAATTAATTTTTTGGTCTTAGCTGTTCGCGGCTCTTCCTCCATTTCCCCCTACTTCGTTCTTTATCTCGCGAATATGTTATTGCAATCCTTAACGGGAGCGTTTCAATAAACCGATTGAAAATAGTTTTGCATTTACCTTTTTAGTAAAAGGCGAGCTTTTAAGCCTGAGAAATCACCCCGTACATGCACACGTTTAATTGCACATGTGTTAATATGTATGGTTACACAGTATTAAAAGACAGTGAACAACGTCAGTTACCTTTGTTCCCGCGTTTGATAAAAGGTGAGCTTTTAAGCCTGAGAAATCACCCCGTAAATGCACACGTTTAATTGCACATGTGTTAATATGTATGCTTACACAGTATTAAAAGACAGTCAAAAATTAACGTCATTTACCTTCGTTCCCGCGTGTGACTCGTGCTGTAAATCTCTTCCTTGTTTTTAGTTCACTTGATTACGTAGGAGGCGTGATGACGCGATACATGACTCCGCCTCCTCCATTACAGTGTATGGACAAAAAATATGTTCCAGTTATGACCATTACGCTTTGAATTTCGAAATGAAACCTGCCAAACTTTTGTAAGTAAGCTGTAAGGAATGAGCCTGCCAAATTTCAGCCTTCCACGTACACGGGAAGTTGGAGAATTAGTGATGAGTGAGTCAGTCAGTCAGTCAGTGAGGGCTTTGCCTTTTATTATTATAGATACTGTAAGTGTTAAAAAGTCTCCATAAGGACTGATTGAGATCATTTATGTTAGATAGACTGCCTGGGGGGCTGGAGCACTCTCGTGGGCTCAGAACCCCTGCAGATTCGGGGGGGGGGTCTAGGGTTCTCCAGCTGTCTGGAGTTTTTTTTTTGCTTGTTTTTTTCTGCCATTCCCTGGCCTTCGGACCTTAATTTTATTCTCTGTTAATTATTATTGCCTAATTTTATTTTTATATTTTTTCTTTTTTTCTTTCTTCATCCTGTAAAGCACATTGATCTACATCATTTGTATGAAAACATGCTATATAAATAAATATTGCTGTTATTGTTGTCTCTGCCCGTCTGTCTATCTGTCTCTCTCTCATTTTCTTCCACTTCCTTCCACTCCTCCCTCAAGCTTCATCCGCTTCCTCCTGCCTCTGGCTCTCAGAGTATTAGCCACAGGTTCCTTTTATAAGTCACCCAGATGTGTTCCAGGTGCTTGTTGACCTACTTCCGGCAATACTTTTGGGTGTGGCGGAAGTAATACAAAGAAGGGCTCGGCCGTTCTCCAGGTGCCCACAAGCCCCAGCCGGACTGAGCTTCCATGCTCCAAACACGTGGCACTGCAACACGCCATGGGCGCTGCCCTCTAGTGCTCTGGGGGAGGTAATGGCCTGGATATGCTCTCTCCCCCAGACCTTCCATTACAGGAGGACCCGGCCGTCCAATACAATGTATAATTATATACTCACCAGACTTTTACTTTCAAAACTATTTTTCATGCCAATCCTTGAAATAATTTCTGTTTAACACTAGATACTGAGAAACCTTACATTTTGTACAATAGATTGAATGTTTGTTCTGCAATTCACACATTTTTTTGCCTTGTGTTACACTTTCCCACAGAAGTTGTGTTTTTTTCATGATTTCACATCTGGAATAAACTAAGTACCTAAATAAAATTTCATACCCATTTCTTTCAGTGCTGTGGCATGGGGTGGAGGCAATGCCTTTCCTAGCAGCCTTGGACAGGGCCGGAGCTAGTCACATACACACACAAACACATACAACCTAAACCATTCACACAGGAGCTAATAGAGTGTCCAACCAATGTAAAGGAGGAGGAAAACTGACATGTTTAGACACTGCTTGAACTCACCATATTACTGAAGGTACTCTTTTTATAATGGCAAGCAGGAAGGTAAAGGGATAGCAAATATGGTGTGATACATTTACATTTGATCGAAAAGTGGTCCCCATGAAAATTTGAGTGATGCAATACAGTGGCATGCGAAACTTCCAGCAGCATGGTACAGCATAATGGTACCAACCCCACTTCAAGCACTGCTCTGAAAACTAACATAAGGAGAATGTGCAGCTGGCAAGGACTGGTAGTTGAACACGTGATGCATGAACTGTAAAACATTTTTTTCTCCACTTTCACCACATATCCCTCTAAATGCCTGGCCTGTGTAATAATTGTACAATATCTACACCAGCTAAAAGTGTACAGTTTCTCACTTCTTGCTTCTAAGCTATGCTGCAATCCTTCCATGACCATCTGCCCAGTCTACTGATGTTCTAATGACTCTTGAAGTCATAGCTTTTCACAAATCTCTACAGCTGTGCTGACCTTACAAACTGTCTATATTGTGTGGTTTGATCATGTTGATAATCATGTCCTTAGCCTAACTAAAGTACTAAGACTTTAGATCTGTACCTTAGTACTAGGGTGTTGTACCGTGTTAGCCATTATGTATGTAGAGAAAAGTCAAGCAAAATGACACCTTTTATTGGCTAACTAAAAAGATTACAATATGCGAGATTTTGAGGCAAGAAGGAGCCTGAGTTGCCTCGATAGCTTGCATATTGTAATCTTTTTAGTTAGCCAATGATCTGTACCTTAAAATGATTCCCTGCTGCCTGTATTTTCTTGCAAAGATATCAATGCAGCGTATGCATATTTGTTTTTTGAGTAAAGGTACCTGCCCATTAAACAAACAACAATAATGGTGCATCGGAGACTACGTAGAATTTGTATATCCACATTGCATCTGTAGGTGTTCCTCAGATATCTCCAAGATGTCACACACGTGCGATTAGGAGGCAGCTAAAGGGCTTGAGTAATTGTGATACTACATCAGACCAAGCAGTGGAGGAGTGTGCGGACTGTCTCTCTCAGTTACTTGCAGACCATTCCCAGGAAATCCCGCCAGGTCCCGGTGCCTCCGATGACATCACTTCCAGTCACGGCGCATCAGATGACATCATTTCCGGTTCTGGCACCTTTGCTGATGTCACTTCCGATCCTGAAGACATCACTTCCAGTTCTGGCAGAGATGACATCATTTCCTCCACTAGCCCTTAAAACTGCCATCTTACCTCCATGTATTCAGTTCTGTTTTGAACTCAGTCTTGTAAACTACTTAATCATTTTCAACCTTTTGCAGCCAGGATCATAATATACAGGTGGCTGCCCCAAACCTTTTTGACTGTCTGGAGTCTTTTTGTGACAAAGATCAACTTACTGTGATCTCTTAATTAGCTCTGTTTGACTCTGTGTGTGTGTGCGTGTGTGTGTGTGTGTGCGTGTATGGCCTGCAATGGACTGGTGGCCCATTCAGGGCTGGTTACTGCCTTGCAGTGAATGCCTAAACAGTTGGCATGAACCTGATCTGAATGAAGTGAATCATAAAATGGATGGATGGATCCTAAATTATACCCAAGTGTCATCAACTTAGGACCACAGCATTGTGATGTGATTTTTTACCTTGTACTGTATATTCTTATTGAAATAAAGTTCTATCTATTCTGAAATTATTCCAAGTTGACGTCTGATTAACTCTGAAATCAACAGTATGCTCCATTAATACTGTATAATAGTCATAGTGTACTGTTAATACTGTATACTTTCATAACCTCTTGCATGATGCACTTAGTTTCACTGTTGCCATTTTTGTTTCTTCACATTTTAAACTGTAAAAGTGTTTGAATTGTAAATCTTCTGCTGATATGATTTGCTGTTTAAAAGTCACAGGTATGCCATCAGGCTCATCTAGATATCATTTTTCCTTTAATTTTCTTTTTCTTATTTAATAACACTGAACACAGTTTATATATAATACTATACTGTAAGTTCATTTGCAGTGTAAATATGAAAGATGCTATACATTATATAAAGATTAAACGTTTGAAAATGTGTCCTTATTAAACACCCCAGTAGTATCTCTTAGTGCAGTACAAAAAATCTTAGAAATCCTGAGACTCGAAGAAAGTAGCAGTTAGTAGTAGTAAATACTTTGATGGCATATTAAAAAGAAATCTGATTCAAAATTCATATAATTTAGATAATGTTACTAACATAAGACAACATCATACGTATAGACCTCACACAAAAAATGGCGTCACACAGAAACTCTGCACATTAAAAAAAAAGACACTTTTATCAAAATAAAAGCCAACAAACTGAACTGGCTGAAATGGTTTATTTTAAATTCATGTTAAACGTTCCCAAGAGAGCTACAGTGTCTATCCTAATAAATGAGCAAACGTAAGCGGTCCCAGTACAACCAAACAATATAACTGTTTTTATTTTCTCAACATGATGACAAACATTAACCCTGCTCAGAATGTGTAAGAGACCTCTTACTAAAACAGTTACCTACCCAGCAATTCTGTGTACTGTTCCTTTACTGCCTTGTGTTGTATACCTTAATGTGTTTATTAACATCTGTGAACATTTTCTCTGTATGAAGCAGCCACACAAATGTAGAATTTCAAGGTTATTTCTTATTATATCACAAACAAGCAATGACACACATGCATAATAGAAAGCAGCACTTTTTGAAAAGTTAAGGCCAAAGCATACAGTAAATCAGAGAAAAAGTATGTGGAGTAAAATGTTCTGTCAACAGTGCATTAAATGTATTGGCCTCACATGCCTACCTGTGTGTTCTCAATAGATCATTTCTGGAGGAGTCGACATTACCTTAGAGGGACAGAATGCTTACTATGAAAGGTGTTACATACCAACACTACCAGGTTATCTGTATTTGTAACTCACAGTTCATGTATGCTGAGAAAGTGTGATGAATTCCAACATCATACAGCATAAATGAACTCTTGTTAATAAATGCACACAAAAAAGCAAAAGTATAACACAACCCTGAGTCCTTTGAGAAAAGAAATAATAGAAGCTGTGGGGCTGTAGGGAATGGGTTTACCAGAATTAAAGAAAACAATGATTATTCTACTGCGGTGGGTTGGCACCCTGCCCAGGATTGTTTCCTGCCTTGTGCCCTGTGTTGGCTGGGATTGGCTCCAGCAGACCCCCGTGACCCTGTGTTCAGATTCAGCGGGTTGGAAAATGGATGGATGGATGGATGATTATTCTACATATAACACTGAAATGCAGGACAGTCTCTTTCCCAGGAAGGGTAGGCTGTCAGAATTGTTTCAGATCATATGTCCTAGACTGCTATTACAGTAGTAATAGTAATTACTAGCATATAATGATTAGAAAAAGTAGCTACAGTAAATGTACTATATTAATTGTCACTTTAGAGACAGACTTTTGAATATTAAAGTATGAATGATTTTTGTTTTCCTGGAAAGTGAACAAAAATTACACTGATAACCCAAAATATACTGTCACACTCCACTACCATGGTACTGCTTTAAACAGATTAAGGACTATGAAATATCAGGCTGATAATACACAATATCACAAAAATGAATTTAAGTGAATTCATAAAAGTGACAAAAGCAGTTCTTAATGAATGAAACATCTTGATGGCTAACTCTTGCTCCTGGCTGGGGCGGTAGATTATTTACCAATTGTTCAACATGAAGTTACAAAAAGAAACATACTTGGGCTATAAATGAGGAATAAATTAAAATATATAAAAGGAGAAACTAAAGCTTTTCTAACTATTTTATGGTACTGAGTATTTAACAAACTATGTGCCTAGATTTTTCCAGATTTGTCACAACAGTTTATAGACTAAGATGAGTACAATATCATTCTCAAAACCACACTTAATTTGTGGTTTATCAAAGATATTGAAACATTAAATATATGAACAATAACCCAAGTTGTATTAAATACTGATAAGCATTTATTGGGTGAATCATCTCAAATGATGTCCCTCATTGCTTCAGTTCAAGTTTCACACCCCGCTGGGATCCTAATACAGCAGTAACATTGAATTTGCGGTATATTGTGCTTGTTACTTCCACGTTATAATTTGTCTTTTGTTTGCACTCCCTATGAAGAAATTAAAAAAATCAATGTTACTTTATAGACTTTACCCTTTTCAATGTCTCAATGTTATGCATTCGTTCTGCCAAAAGCCTTCAAACCTACTTAACAATTTAACAGTCCTGTTTGTTATTTGACTAACCCAACTGTCGTTAAACAGGCTGTACACGTCAGTTGTAGAAAGAAAGCAGTATATATCTGACCTACTGGAAAGTGTAGAAGACACTGTCTTCCTTTACCAATCAACTGGTCTATATATGAAGTGGGGTAGTGCTCACCCTGGAAAAATGTCATATTTATAGTTTGATATGATTCGCAACTTGTGATAATTTATTCAAAGAGCATAATTTCAATACAAAAGTTAAAAGTTCTGCTCAGTGTTACCAATAATATGTATAGCTGTAAGTAGTGCTGGGCGGTATACCGGTTCATACCGAAAACCGTTTTTTATTTTTTTTATGATATGGATTTTTCTTGTACCGCAGCACCGGTTTAAATTGCCTAAACGACGCTCGGAACGTGGCACAGCGGGAAACTGTTCAAGTGGGGACCTTTTTCACTGCTACACCGCTAAACACAGATTTGTTGCACTAGGGCTCTTTTTCACTGCTACACCACCAAATAGTGGGCGGTAGCATAGGAATGCTGCGTGGTGAAAATGGACAGAGAGCCTGGAGATACTTTAGTTTTAAAAGGTCAGATGTGTAAATACTGTTTCTATACTACTGGATAATACTGCAAGCCAAGTTGTACTTGTTTTATTTGTTTTCAATACAGTGTAATGTACCTGGGTACTGTGTAATAGTGTGACGACATGTTTTCAAACCCCGTCATAAGTTATATAGCACATTAAATGCTTTGTGTTAAGTGATTCTTAAACTGACTTCTTCTTGCACTAAGAGGAGGCGCTGGCAGCGATCGCCGCACAGAATACATTCACTTCATGATCTTCCTTCTCTCTGAACATTTAGAATGCTAAAATAAATACTTAATATAATTTTCATGGTGAAATGCATTAAAGCATGCATTAATCATATGGGGGCACGGCGGCGTGCCTGCCTTGCATTTGCATGTTTCTCTGGTGGGTTTACTCGGTGCTTCAGTTACCTTTCAAAGTCATGTAGGATGTGGGGTTTTGTTGTGCTATATTGACCCTGCTAGTGTTATGTTTTGCTTGTATTCATCCTTCGATGTGTAGGCGACTCGTTCAGAGATGGGCGCAACTCTGAATGGATGGCATAATTAAACATGTATAACGAAGATATTTTTAAATTTCTGAACACTCCGTGGGCTAAGTTTATAACTAGTTTTAATTTCACAAAGACGTTTATCGTGTGGTGATTGGTTATGTGGAGAAAGAAAAAGGACGGATAGGAACTGGGGTTTTAGTACATCAGATAGAGACAGCACGCGTGCAATAAAGAAAGCCTGCTCAGAAGAACATGCATTGAATTCTGTGTTCGTGTCTCCGACCACCAGATCACAAACCCAACATTTATACAATATTTAAGTTAAACCTGTGCGATACCCATTCATACATCCAGTTTTTTGGAGCCTCGTCACACCTGCGATAAAGTTCTCTACACTGAACATACACCTGGGGACCCCTTACTGCGAGGGAGCAGCACTACCGCCTCACTACCGTGCATGTTTAATGCCTGCTTTAATGCATTTCATCATGAAAATGATATCAAGTATTTATCTTAGCATTCTAAATTTTTAGAGAGCAGGAATATCATGAAGTGAATGGATTCTGTATGGTGATCGCTGACTCCTCTTAGTGCAGAGGAAGTCAGTTTAAGAAGTGTAGTGATTAACAACTGGGTCGGGGAACACAACACAAAGCATTTAATGTGCTGCATTAACTTATGACGGGGTTTGACAAAATCTAGTAAATTAAACATTGATTTTAGGAAGAAGTTTAGTTTACGACATTCTACTTTAATTATGAAGTAAACTATAAGAATAAAGTGGAAATGTCGACTTTAATCTCAACATAAACGGCGAGAATAAAGTGAAAATGTTGACTTTATTCTCGACATAAACTATAAGAATAAAGTGGAAATGTCGACTTTAATCTCAACATAAACGGTGAGAATAAAGTGAAAATGTTGACTTTATTCTCGACATATAGTTTGTTTTTTTCTTCCGTGTCCGTATTATTTTTTTTCTTCACCGTGGCCCTAATACGATTCCGTAGGGCTATACCACAAATAGCATTATAAATGCAAGTTGCAGGTATATTATTTATGCATATAGCTTAGCTTGAAGCAAGGTCCATATTAATGCAGTTTGCCTAAATGATGGTTCAGTTGGTAAAGATGTCATCACCAAGTTGCACTTGTTTTATTTTATTTTATTTTGGTGAATACTGTGTAATGCACCTGGGCTTGAAGTCTTGAAGTAATAGTGCAACTATCAGTAATAATACTATTATTTATTTTATTGTTATTTTTATTAGTTTAAATATTATGCAGTTTAATGATGATAAAGTTGTTTAAAAAGTCACTTTAACGTGTCAGTGGACAGAGATTGTTAACATTAACAGAAAGTGTAGTTGGTTTACAAAAAATATTTACTATTTATTCCTTTTCTAAGACATATTCAGTGCAATACAACTTTTGACAAACACTTCTGGATATTTTACTAAGTCTAAATGCCTCTTTGTATGGTTGAAAATATGTTGTCAAAATTATAGTTTTAAGTTTTTGCAAAATTTGTTCAATAAAAAGGTTCTATATTTTGACTGCATCTGTCATGCAATGTGATACCTTCTCCATTAGTGCCACCCCCTTGAAAACTATCACTTTATGGGGCAATGCAAAACTGTATTAATACTTGTGTGCACATTAAAATGTTTTTTTTGTACAGTGTATAATACTCTTGACAGTGGAATAGGTTATTCTTAGCCAGTAATTTCAGTGGAAAATGTGGTTAACATCCACTCATGCATGGGGAAAAAAATACCATCGAATACCGTGAAACCGGGATAATTTAGAAAAATACCGTGATATAGAATTTTGGTCATACTGCTCACCCCTAGCTGTAAGTATTCATATTTTAATGTGTACCTGAAAATAAAATCATATTAACACAATAAGAGTAACCATACTTTAAAATTAAAACATACTGTGTGTATGCTACGAAGTAAGGAAAAGCTAACATAATATGAGTTATGAACTTAGTGAAAAAGAACAGTAAAAATGCACAACAAAAGTGCCACGTTTTAATCCAAGTATGTCACTTGTGCATCTTTTTCCAGATGAATACCAAAACTGCCATTGCACCAATTAGGACTGCTAAAGTCAAGTAACGATTTGATGGTCTAGTTGCATCATCCTTCTTTTTCTCTGTGGATGCTGAAACATTAGGCATGCTTCTGTCTGCGCTCCAATAATCATTCCTGGTATTAGAACAAGCCCTTGCAGCAGAAACTTCATTTGCAGCACTGACTTGATCATTGACAGGCTCTTCAGAAAATGTAATCTCTTTCACCCCTAATGAAGAGAAGGAACTGTATGTGTTTTCTTCAGGTGGTGTACCTCTGTACAAGACAGTTCCAAAAGGACTTGGCCATGAGGAATTTGGATCATTATAATGCTGATTTCTATTGAAAGCCCCTTCCTCTAACATACTTTGAGAAGGAGAACTATCCAACAAACTTCTAAACATGTAGTGATTTTCCTCTGGATTATTCTCCACAGTAGTTTCTTCACTCTCTGATGAAACATTACTTATTTCTAGTCTCGCTGAACCTCCAGAGTAAGCTGATGAAGGTTCCTCAGATAGACTTGGAAAAAGCTCTGACCTCAGCATTCCAGGCTTGCTAAAATTTTCTTCTTCCAATATATTTTCGGCTCTTTCTCCACATGCAGCAGCATGTGTGGTGGAAAACTGACACTGGGGAATTCTGGGAGCATCTTGTTTTATCTGGTGCACAGTCTGGCTGATATTTTCAGTCTGAAAGAGACATAAAATGGGGACTGTCATTGTCAGCTTTTGTTAATACTAGTATTTATATGCATTACCCAAATATATCACTGTAATATAAACGATCTGGCAAGTCACTCATAAAGAAAAACCTAAACATAACCATACCACACTGACTTTTTTGTTATTTCGAACAAAATGCACTCAAATAAAATATATGGACCTCAGAACATGCATTGTTTAAATCACTGTGATGGCTGCAAAGTAATATCATGCATTCTTGGCAGCTCCTTTCACTGTAATAGTATAGGATACAATGAAAACACAGCTAAAGAAGCTACTGGAAGTCCTTATTTACTAGCAATCATAAGTATTTCCAGCACAATTTTAGGACCCCTTAAATACAATCCTTGCAGATGTGACCTAATCAAAGTATGCCTAGTGTTTCAACTAGATGAAACAGCTCTTGAGAATCTAGTACCCTAAGTTCTTGTCTATAAGCCGCGGCTTATCTAAGGAAAAAAGTTGTGAAAATGAAAAAATAGAATATTGGCTTATACATAAATCCGATTTATACAGTAATCCCTCCTCCATCGCGGGGGTTGCGTTCCAGAGCCACCCGCGAAATAAGAAAATCCGCGAAGTAGAAACCATATGTTTATATGGTTATTTTTATATTGTCGTGCTTGGGTCACAGATTTGCGCAGAAACACAGGAGGTTGTAGAGAGACAGGAACGTTATTCAAACACTGCAAACAAACATTTGTCTCTTTTTCAAAAGTTTAAACTGTGCTCCATGACAAGACAGAGATGACAGTTCCGTCTCACAATTAAAAGAATGCAAACATATCTTCCTCTTCAAAGGAGTGAAGCAAACAAATCAATATGTCTGTTTGGCTTTTAAGTATGCGAAGCACCGCGGCACAAAGCTGTTGAAGGCGGCAGCTCACACCCCCTCCGTCAGGAGCAGGAAGAGAGAGACAGACAGAGACAGAGTTTGTTTTTCAGTCAAAAATCAATACGTGCCCTTCGAGCTTTTAAGTATGCGAAGCACTGTGCAGCATGTCTTTTCAGGAATCAGCTTTACAAAAGATAGCAACGTGAAGATAATCTTTCAGCATTTTTAGACGAGCGTCCGTATCGTCTAGGTGTGCAAACAGCCCCCCTGCTCAATCCCCATACGTCAGGATCACAGATAGTCAGCGCAAAAGTGAGAGAAAAGTAAGCAATCTAGCTTCTCAGCCATCTGCCAATAGTGTCCCTTGTATGAAATCAACTGGGCAAACCAACTGAGGAAGCATGTACCAGAAATTAAAAGACCCATTGTCCGCAGAAATCCGCGAACCAGCAAAAAATCCGCGATATATATTTAAATATGCTTACATATAAAATCACAATTTAAATGACCGCTACGCGCGCGTGTTGACTCGGCGACACCCAGAGCAGAAAGAACGCGCTCCCGGCCGCTCCAACCGTGCCATGCGGGGAGTGAGAGAGACGCCAATATCTCACACTCTCTCCCCCCTTAAAGAAATTAAATGGGTGCGAGTGAGACCACTGACCTCCCTCCCTTCTATTAGTTATAGGTTATAGTACGTTCGGCTTATCCATGAGTCCGGCTTATCTATGATACGATTTTATTTTAAAAATTCGTATGATTTTTGGTCTCCGGCTTATACATGAGTCCGGCTTATAGACAAGAACCTAGGGTATATTCTTAATCTACATTCCTGAAGATTTTTTTCTTATATATGCTAATAATAAACTCTTGACATATTAGGTTTTCACTTTTCATCAATGCCCAGTAATATGATTACACTACTACAATTATACAGCATTTAACTGAATCTTTTATCCAACAACAAAATCACTGAATAGTTGTTTTTTGTGCTACTAGAGTTCAAGATATCATAACTTGGTCAAGGTCACAAAGGGAGGACTCAACTAGCAAAATGTTTGTTTACTAATATCATAGCACTAATATATCTTACTGGGTTTAAGAACAAGTTGTCTAAAAAGTGGGGCAGGATAAATTACACCTGGCAATTACCTATAAACAACTCAATCTCAATTGTCCCTTCTCACCCATAGTTCCACCCTCAGTACTAAAAGTTTGTGGTCATTTTGCTGGAGTACGAGTCTCCGATTTTCAACTGAGCACTCTCTAAATTCAATACATCCTTTCCCATATACCATATCATATGGCTGGATATGCTGTTCACCCATTTTATTTCAGTCTAATTCACCTTTTGATGGCTTATGCCGAGTGATGAGACAGACCTAGCAAATCTCAACCACTAGCCAGTGGTAAGACTTTGATGCATAAACTGCACCAATAAAATAGAAGCTGATTTACCTCATCAGAGACAATTGACAGCAACTGCCATATTCTTCTTTTTCAATGTGGGCATCTATTAGGATGCCGTGGTCAACTGGGCTGCTTTTGAGCCTGATGTATAGCACCTGCTGCCCTAACCACAGTACTGTGACATTGGAAAGCTTTAATCTTCAGCTATTTTTTATGTTTGTTTTGTATTTTATCATTTATTTAAAATTATTGCTTTGTCTTTTAAGGATTTTGAGTCTGGATGTATTGGTTTTTGGTAATTTACTCTTTTAGGGCGGATGTCGACTTTTGTCGACAGGAGGGGTTCAGGGCGCATGTTGACAAAAGTCGACATCCAGGGGTAGAGGGCGACAATCAGCGGTTAATGGTAACAAAACTCACTGTTACGTCACAGGCATTCCCTCTGTGCTTGGAGGAATGTTAGACTCATTGACTCGGCATCTAATCCTTGCGTATGCATGAGTTATAAAATGTAAACAAAGGCAAGATGGCATCAACATCTTACGAGGGAGCGAAGCGAGTGCAGAAAACAAAATACTCAGCAGACAGTGTTTTGCGCATTATCGCCGACTCGGACTCTGATTTTTCAGAATCTGATTTTGTTGGGAGTGATCAGGAGATGAAGCAAGAGAGTGAGGAACTGGAATCAGCTGATCTGACACCAGCCGATGCTGCCCCAGCTGATCGGCTGCCAGCTGAGTGCATTCGCGCAGCCGATGCAAGGTTCATGTGGCAGGAATACCCAGACATTGATCTGTGGGAGCCAAACTGGCTACCGGACTTCACAAGACAGCATGGCTTGCTGTTGGACACGACAGATTACCAGCCGCTGTACTACTTCAGGCTGTTCTATCCTGAGGCTGCCTTTCAGCTACTGTCAGACGAGACAAACAGGTATGCAGAGCAATTTTTTGAGTTGCGGGCTGCGCTTGCACCGCATTCTCGTTTTTCAAAGTGTTAACCCACAACAAAAGACAAGATGAAGGGCTTTGTGGCATTACAAATAGAGATGGGACTGGACTGGCAATATAACTTCAGGGAGCATTGGTCCAAACGTGCTTTGTCCCCAGGTGGCTTTGGACAGGTTATGCTGCATGATAGGTTCGTGCTCCTACAAAGTTTTATTCACTTCTGTGATAACCAGAAGCAAATTCCAAGTGGCTAGCCAAGCTATAACCCAATGTATAAAGTTCAGCTCCTGCTTGACATTGTGGAACCAGCCTATAAACAATTTTATCAGCCTGGCCATGATTTGTCTGTGGATGAATCTATGATAAAATACAAGGGACGCCTTTTTTTACACCAGTATATGGCAGATAAGCCCACAAAGTATGGCATAAAGTATTTTGTACTGGCAGAAGCAAACACTGGTTTCTGCCTGAAAGTAATCACATATACAGGAAAGTATTCCTTTTAAAGAGAGAACTATCCCTTGACAAGCCAGGTTGTGCTGGAGCTGCTTCAGGGCTATGAACATTTGGGTTATGTTGTGTACATGGACAATTTTTATACATCAACAGAATTATTCATGGAGCTACAGAGCAGGGGAATTGGAGCTTGTGGCACAGTGAGGGTGAACAGGACACACAGGCCTTCACAGTTGAAGCCAGACAGGCTGAAGATGAAAAATAGTGACAATACGGTTTTCATGCGGGCGGAAAACTTGGTGGCAGTGGAATGGCATGATGTCAAACAGGTGACTTATCTCTCTACAGTACACACTAACAGTATATGTGAGAGTTATTAGTCAAAAGGGAAACCCAGAAGGTAGGAAGCTGGACAAGCCAGTTGCACTTGAGGAGTATAACTGTAAAATGGCTGGAGTTGATTGACTGGATCAGATGCTGGGGTCATACACTTACAACCTTAAGTCCACCAAGTGGTACCACACTGTGTACCATCACATCCATGAGACTGCACTTACAAATGGCTATATATTTTTCAAGCAGGCAAACAGTGACAGCACTATGACTACAGCAGATTTCCACAAGAAGGTGGTTGACAGCTTGCTGGCAGAGTATGTTGCAGTGCCTTTTGCAAAGCGAGGAAGGCCATCATAAAGAGCAGTGCCAGACAGGCTGACTGAGCGCCACTTTCCTGCAACATATGACGACAAAACATACAAACCTGACTGTGTTGTGTGCAGCAACAGACAATTGAAAATGAGGCACCAGTGCAACACATTGTAAGCAGTGCAATGTGGCAATGCATGCAACTGGCTGCTTTGAGCAATTATCATACCTTGCAGGACTTTGCTGTGTAACATGTGTGTGATATGTATGTGATTTCATATAGTATGCAGTCTCATACAACATGCAAGACAGTAACATTTGTCAAAAATATTTTTTTTTGTTGAGTTGATGTGTTAAACCATTGCTTTGTGTTTTTTTTTTTAAAGTGAGTTTTTAGAAAAATATTCAGCCCTGGGAGAAAAGAAACAAAAAAAATTAGCCCTAAAAGAGTTAAGCCCTCTTTTTTTTGAATTAGTTTTTCTGTTTGCTCTTTGATTCAATTAGTTAGTTTTTTTTATTGGTTTCTTCACTATTTTTGATTTTTGTGATTTTAGCGAGATCCTGCCCCAAGAGGAGGAAGTCAAGTATCTTGGGGTCTTGTTCACAAGTGAGGGAAGAATAGAGCTGGAGATTGACAGGCGGATCAGTGCGGCATCCGCAGTGATATGGGCTCTGCATCGGTTCTGTCGTGGTTAAAAAGTATCCGAGCCGAAAGGCAAAGCTCTCTATTTACCAGTTGATCTACGTTCCTACCCTCACCTATGGTCATAAGCTATGGGTAGTGACCGAAAGAACGAGATCGCGAATACAAGCTGCTGAAATGAGTTTCCTCCGCTGGGTGTCTGGGCTTTCCCTTAAACATAGGGTGAGAAGCTCGGTCATCCGGGAGGAGCTCAGAGTAGAGCCACTGCTCCTCTGCATCGAGAGGAGTCAGATGAGGTGGCTCGGGCATTTGATCAGGATGCCTCCTGGACGCCTCCCTGGTGAAGTGTTCCGGGCACGTCTAACCGGGAGGAGGCCCCGGGGAAGACCCAGGACACCCTGGAGGGACTATGTCTCTCGACTGGCCTGGGAACGCCTTGGGATTCTCCCGGAAGAGCTAGAAGAAGTGGCCGGGGAGAGGGAAGTCTCGGCATCTTTGCTCAAGCTGCTGCCCCCGTGACCCGACCTCGGATAAGCGGAAGAGGATGGATGGATGGATATATCTTCCTCTCTTTACCCTCACTGTTTTCATATGTTATATTGTTTAGTATTTTGTTCATTATATCATGAATGGAAAGCTGAATTTGTGCTGAATCAGAGGACATATAACACTTTACAGACAAAAATACCAAGGTGTGCCCAGGAAGATGTTTGGGGTTTACTGCATAAGGGGTTTATGCAGACATAGCAAAATACGAACTGCAGTGAATCCATCTCCTAATATCTTGCCACCTCTCATTCCTTTTAAATCTTCAAACAATTTGGAACCATCTCACACTAGCGAATAAAAATAAACAATTTTGAAGCAGGATCACAAAACACAAAATTCAAACATTAAACACCTGTATGTTAAACCTGTAACACCAGGCCTTTAACACTAGAATCCCAGAAGCCTACGACAAAACTCGTAATCCCAGGCCACCTTAAATTCCTTCACACCTCTCCAAATAGCGCCTTTTGTTTTGCAAATGTGTTGATCAGCACAAGCAGCCTGCTATCCCATCCCCTCACCACTGCAGCTCAAGTCTGTTTATCTGGGTGTGAGGTGCCTAGAGTTGTACAGGGAAAATAATATATCGTTATTTGGAACACATGCATTTCATGTGTGTTCTGTGTCTACAATGATCTATGTAAATGTAGGATGACAGGAAATGTGAGGCAAGAAATGTTGAACACATGCCTAAAACAGAAATTTTTTTCATGTTATAGTACTAATGACAAAATTTTGAGATGAACTGTATGTGTCAAGACTGAAGAATAAATATCAAGTAAACACTTTCACAAAAGGCACACGTATAACAAAACAAGTATGCTTTTATTTAAGAATATAACCGAAGAAAAAGAAATTTGGTTAGGGTACAACGGCGACAAGCCCGCTTGGGTGGTGCAGCAGTAAGAACTGCTGACTCATAATCAAAACGTTGCTGGTTCGATTCTGAGCGTTTCCCAGAATTAATGTTTTGAGTAGTGAGCTGCTCTTATTGTTACTATTATAGGACTGTATCGTGCAAAGTTCTGCTTATGATTCTGTTTTGTGATGGTCTTTATATGATTTTTAATATTTTTATTTTATTAATTTTCATTGTAATCATTCCATACAAACAGATCAATTTATAACCCAACAAATTTGAAGACTAATCAAACCCCACCCCTGAGAAGGAGAGCTTAGCTAAAGGAAAATTGCTTTAGGCTTTTTAATAAGGCAACATTAAACAAAAGAAAGGGAGAAGTGAATATCTATGTAAATAAGAGATGGAGAAGGGAGTTAAATGCAATAATAGTTATTTCTCTTATTCTAAAATAATATTGATTAAATCCTGCCATGTTTTGAAAAAATTTTGTACAGATCCTCTAACTGAAAATTTGATTTTTTCCAATTTCAAATAATATAAAACATCGGTTTCCCACTGACTTATAAGAGGAGAATTAGGATTCTTCCAATTTAACAAAATAAGTCTGCGTGCCAAAAGTGTAGTGAATGCAATCACAGTTTGCTTGTCCTTCTCTACTTCAAGTCCATCTGGAAGAACACCGAACACAGCTGTTAATGGGTTAAGAGGGATTGTGATACCAAGGCTGTCTGAGAGGCACTTAAAAATTTTTGTCCAAAATGATGTTAGTTTAGTGCAGGCCCAAAACATGTGACCCAGTGAGGCAGGGGCTTGGTTGCAGCGTTCGCAGGTTCGATCCTGCCCTGGAAACATTTTGGACAGTTTTAAGCGAGACAGATGGGCTCGATATATAATTTTTAGTTGAATAATTCTATGCTTTGCACATATAGAACTCGAGTGAATTCTCTGCTTTGCTTCCTTCCACTCCTTTTCTGATATATTGATTAAGAGATTTTCTTCCCAATGTCCTCTTGGATCTTTGAAAGGTAGGGACTCTAATAAGATTTTATATATTGCGGAAATAGTGTTTGTTTCTTCAAAATTGAGCAGTATTTTTTCCAGCATTCTGAAGGGTGCAAGGTGGGGGAAATCGGGCAATTTCTGTTTAACAAAATTTCTAATTTGAAGATAGTAAAAGAAATGTGTAGCTGGGAGGTTGAATTTTGAACGTAATTGTTCAAAAGATGTAAATATGTTGTCTATATAAAGATCTCTGAGCATTTTAATCCCAAAACTTTTCCAGGTATTAAAAACTGGATATACTTGCGAAGGTTGAAAGAGGTGGTTCTCCTGCAGAGGTGCCACTGATAAAATATTTTCCATCTTAAAATGCTTCCTAATTTGGTTCCATATTCTGAGTGAGTAAAGCACAATTGGGTTATTAGTATATTTGCGATAACTTTGATTTATTGGAGAGCAGAGCAGGGAATATAAAGAAGTACTACAGGATTTTACTTCTATTGCGGACCAAGCCTGTGTATGTTCATTTATTTGTGTCCAGGTTTTTATGGCTTGTATGTTTGCTGCCCAGTAATAAAACTGAAAATTAGGTAAAGCCATGCCACCTTCTGCCTGAGGTCTTTGTAGGGTCGCTCTTCAGATACGTGGGTGTTTTGAGTTCCAAATGAATGAGGTTATTATTGAATCTAACTGTTTAAAAAATGATTTATTGATATATATTGAAATATTTTGAAATAAAAAGTTTAGGAAGGATATTCATCTTAACAATGTTAATTCTTCCGGCTAGAGTGAAATGAAGGGTTGACCATCTATGCAAGTCTTGCTTAATTTTTTCCATACAGACGCCAAAATTTTGTTGATAAAGAGCTTTATGTTTACTTGTGATATTTACCCCTAGGTATTTAAACTGATCTGCTATGGTAAAAGGTACGGTGTCTAATCTAATATTATATGCTTGTGAATTCACTGGAAAGAGTATACTTTCATTCAGATTAATTCTAAGACCAGATATCTTTTGAAATTCTGTTAGTGCTGTTAAAACAGCGGGGACAGTGTTTTCTGGGTCTGATATATATAAGACCATATCATCTGCATATAGAGAAATTTTCTGTTCCAGTCCTTCTCTGACAATCCCCTTTATCTGATGAGAATTTCGGCAGTGAACCGCCAGTGGTTCAATAGCGATTGCAAACAACAGTTGCGACAAGGAACATCCTTGTCTGGTACCACATTCTAGTTTAAAGTAGTCTGAGCAAATGTTATTAATACAAACTGAAGCTTCTGGATTGGTATACAGTAGTTTGATCCAAGCACAAATATTCGGGCCAAACCCAAATTTCTCCAATGCAGTGAAAAGGTAATTCCATTTAATCATGTCAAATGCCTTTTCTGCGTCTAATGATAGTAATATCTCTGGGGTGTTTGATTTTGCTGGTGAATATATGACATTAAACAAGCGTCGGAGATTTGAAGATAGGTGTCAGCCTTTAATAAATCCAGTTTGATCTTGTGATATTACAGAGGGCAGCACTTTCTCCATCCTTCTAGCTAGGATTTTTGAGAGTATCTTAACATCATTATTCAGGAGTGAAATTGGTCTATATGATGCACATTGTAACAAGTCCTTATTTTGTTTAGGAAAGACGGTGATTAATGCTTGTCGAAATGTTTGAGGTAGAATTTGGTTGTCTCTAGCTTCTGTAAATGTTACCAATAAGAGTGGAGCTAGCTGAGTGGAGAATTTCTTATAAAATTCTATGGGGTAACCATCAGGGCCTGATGATTTCCCGCTTTGTAGTGACTTTATAGCGTCTAGTAATTCTGTTAGCGTTAGAGGTTTATCCAGTTCCTCAGCACTTAAAGCATCTATTTGTGGTATTTGTGAATTATCCAGAAATGCATTAGATTGTGTGTTGTCTTCTTCGGACGCAGTGGAATATAAAGACTTATAGTAATCTCTAAATGTGTGCATTATTTTATTATGGTCGATGATTTCTTCTCCATTCTTGTTGGTGATTACTGGTATTGCATTGTGAACTTCTTGTTTATGAATTTGTTGAGCTAAAAGCTTATTAGCTTTTTCTCCGTGTTCATAGTAATGCTGTCTAGACTTATAAATAAGTTGGTTTCGTCCGTTTATAGGAGATGGACGTCTGAAGCAGAGCTCCGCTAGCAGCGGCTTTATTTTCCCACGTATTTCATATTATTTAGAGGTATCCTGTATTTAACCCGACCAAGGAACTTCCACTACAATATACAAGCATGAGTAACAAGAAGAAAAGTCAGAAAGAACCGGAAAAGAAACTTAAAGCTGTATCAAAGTCTGGACAGACTTCCGGCCTGAGTGCAAGTGCAAGGTATGGCCTCACAGAGACTGACCTGGAACAGGTACACGAATGCGCAGAATTCCTGGGACCCCGCTCCATTGTATCGTCTCCAGTCGAGAGTGAAAATGGGAGCGAAGGTGCAAGTGATACAGGTCGCGATGGATCGCCGATTTCTGAGGATCATTCGAGACTAGAAAGGGCTCTGCAGGACGTGCTCTCATCTACTCATCGCGAGCCCGCAGCACCTGCTGTAACAGGAGCTGCATTTCCACTCGCGGAGCACGAGAGCCGAAGCGAACTGTCCGAACTGAAAACTGAACTGAAAGAGATGATCGCTACACTGGCCACTGCCATGGTTACGGCCATGAATAAGCTTAAGAAAGATAACACGAATGATCTTAAGAAGGTAGTCATTGAGCTCAACGTCCCCCGCATCTATTTAAACGTTTCGACGTGAACTTTAAAGGCATGTTGGAGAAATT
This sequence comes from Erpetoichthys calabaricus, assembly GCF_900747795.2. Taxonomy (NCBI): domain Eukaryota; kingdom Metazoa; phylum Chordata; class Cladistia; order Polypteriformes; family Polypteridae; genus Erpetoichthys; species Erpetoichthys calabaricus. The sequence goes on from NC_041398.2 coordinate 53,999,932, forward strand.
AGTGGAACACATTGAAGAAACTAATTCCAAACTGAAAAGGCTTGATGACCATATTAATGACATTTCAGATCAGCTGGAAGACGTTAAGCAGGGACTCACGGCTTGAGTGGAAACAGCGGAACAACTGGCGTCTAACGCCGATGAAAAAGCAACAGCTGCAAGCTCGGAATGCAAAAAACTTGGAGAAAGACTTGCAGCCCTGGAGGATGGGTGCAGAAGAAATAATATAAGAATTGAGGGTATACCTGAGAAACGAGAAAGCTCAAGCCCAGTGAAATTTGCAGTAGAATTACTGTCTAAAATAATTGGAGATGACTTTAAACTCGACATTGAGATAGCCACGGCTTATCACACAAAGATACCAAGCGCCTTTAAACCTAGATCTTTTATTGTCCGCTTCGAGCGACTACGATGTAAGCTTGATGTGATGGCACTTCTCAGACGCAAGCAAGAGATTATATTCGAAAATAATCTTATTCGTATTTTTCCCGACTTCTCACCATCAACAGCTGCAAAACGCAGATCCTACATCGACATTAAAAAGTTGCTACGGAAAGCCGATATCAAATACAGCCTCTTGTATCCCGCCAAACTTAAAGTGGAAGTTCAAGATCAACATTATATTTTCTTAAGCAAAGAAGAAGCTGAAAAAGAACTAAAGAAGCTGTTTCCGACACTTTTTTGAAAGTTAATAAGGAGCCGTATTCTATCAAGGCACGGGAAGGACCTATAATCTGCTCTCTGGATCCATGTTTAAAGAGACTGGTATTATAATTATACATCCCTTTTTTTTTTTTTTTTTTCTTTCTTTCTTTATCTGGACTTTATATGTTTATGTTTTAATCAGAGTTATAGAGTTATAGACGTGAGTGTGAAAATGTGGAAGTAATTAAAGTAGGATTTGTTTTTTTTTTATTTTTTATTTTACTATACCTTAAAGTAGACTGTTTAACTTTATACCCTTGGTTTATTGCTTTTTCTACTATCTATACTATTACCATTACACTATTACAGTAGGAATTACCAGGTTTATCCTAGACTAGTTTTTAAAATCATTCCCAGGGTTGTTTTCTTTTTTTTTTTTTTTTTTAATCTTAATATCTTAACTTAAAGCGCTGAAGATTATTTCAAGCTTAAATATTGTTAATGAGAACATCTTCGGCAGATAGTATTAAGAATTTAACTGCAAAAGATATCTCTGTTTTAATTCTGTAATGCCGCTGCAGGGTGGGGTTTGTTTTATTTTGGACGTGCTCTGTCTCTTCGTATGTCAGAGGACTGGAACATCGCGAAGTGGGATCTAGCCTCATGTGGGGAGGCAAAATGGGGGGGGGGTGGGGGGATAAAGGGGGGAGAGAAGGAGAGCAGGTTATATCTAATCTATTCTTGTAATTCTTATAATTATAAATATCAATGCAACAATAGGCTAAAATGCAATAACTCATGGGGAATCTTGAAACTAAGATTAAAACTGCCATATTACCAATTAAAACTATAAATGACATTAAAAACTCAGAATCAATGTCTCCATGATGGGACAGTTAACTTTGTGAGCTGGAATGTTAAAGGCCTGAATCACGAATTAAAGAGAAAGAAAGTATGCTCTCACCTAACAGGCTTAAACGCTAAAATAGTATTTCTACAGGAGACCCACTTACTAACCAAGGATCAGTTCAGATTACAAAAAGACTGGACTGGCCAAATGTTCCATTCTAGCTTTATAAAGAAAACTAGAGGGGTGGGAATTCTCATACATAGAACAGTTCCATTTGTAGCATCAGATGTAGTGTCGGACCCTGAAGGGAGATATGTGATGGTCATGGGCAACTTATATAACAGTAAAATGATTTTGATAAATGTTTATGCACCCAATGTTGATGATAAGGAATTCATGCAAAATCTATTTGCATCCATTCCCAATGTGAACACTCATAAAATTATAATGGCTGGGGACTTTAATTGTGTTTTAAATCCACTCATAGATAGGACTCCTGTGACAGGGGGGACGACATCTAATACTGCAAAGATAATTACACAGTTTTTGAATGATCACAACTTATCAGACCCCTGGAGGTTTCTTAACCCAAACTCAAGAACATATTCGTTCTACTCACCAGTGCATTATAGCTACTCAAGAATTGATTATTTTTTTATAGATAATAATTTCCTACCTACAATTAAATCATGCAAATATGACACAATTGTTATCTCTGACCATGCCCCTCTAGTCTTGGAACTAAAATCAGACGCAGATGGCGTCTTAACCCTCTTTTATTGGCAGACGAGAACTGCACAGAATTTATATCTAAACAAATCAGCTTCTTCCTAGAGACAAACACGTCCACAGAGGTCTCTGCAGGAACACTCTGGAAAACTCTAAAGGCCTTCTTAAGAGGCCAGATTATTTCATATCTCTCCCACAGAAATAAATTAGAAACCAAGAAAGTGTCAGAGCTAAGAAATGAAATTACTAGAATAGATGAAGAACAAGCCAGGCGTCCAAATGAAGTTCTCCACAGGAAAAGGCAGGCCCTACATACAGAACTTAACATCTTAACAACTAAAGAAACTGAACAACTTATTTATATGATTTTTAGTTGCAATACGAACTTTGTAATCTCGTGGTTTAAATGTGAAAGTCGCAGCATTTTCCGTATTTGGGTTAATGGATGTATTTAATTTATTTTGTAACACCCTATTAGCACTTGGTGGTGTTTTTTTTTTTAACATCTGTTCACATTTTTTATCTTAAAGAGTGAACAGCATGCTAATAATTAAGCAAAACAATGTAATCAAGATGTCATATTAGAAATAGAATTTAGGAGTGCATGACTGACACTCGACTGGTGTAAAGTGTGCCCTCCAAAGCCATCTGTATTTTTTTATTATATTGATATCAGATTACATCAATACCATAGTTTTTTCATAATAAAGTTAACAAATACATAATGACTAAGGCTAAATTACATATAAGAGGAGCAGCAGCTAAGTTATTACGAGAAAGCGGGATGCAGATAACAGCAATACAAATTGTTAATGAAGCAGCTCTGAATCTTATACATTTTAATTGCTTTAGTGTGTTTTCTGTTTTTTAAAGCTATTTCTAGCATATTAATGTCCATACAGAAAGATGTAATAGAGGGTCTAACATTCTGAACTTTACACTTATGTATCGGAAATTTACGAAGCAAGGAAACCATAGTTACTGCATTTTCTAACATTTAGTCTTCAAAACTGTATACAGAAGAAAAACAATACTTAAACAGTGAGAGATTGTTTTGTCATTCAAGACAGAAACAGAAATAAATCTTTATAAAACATTTTGGAATAGTAGAAGTAAAAGAAATGTGAGAGGGGATTTGTCTTTATTTGTACATAAACTACATTTTGGGGATATATTAATGTCATACTTATGAATTTGTTAGTTGGGAACTATTTATTAATAATTTTGAAATGGATTTCTTTAACCTTGTTTGGTAGAAAAAATTATATGGCAGAAAACAGGCAATTTTAAGTTTATATCCAAAGCCATCAGAGAAGTGAGGTGTGTGTCTAATGTGGCACACTGATAGGCTGGGCACCTGCTGTTGTCACATGTCATTGGCTTATCGTTTAAGCTTTTGGTTTAGAAGAAGTACACATACATTTAACTGAATATAATGGAGAAGGCTTGCTCCTTAGAAATAACTTATTTCTTATTGCTGCAGCTAGAAAAACACTGCCCCTTTATTATTTTTTTTCTTGACCCTACAGGATGCCCGGTGGTAACCAGCCTTCCATGTTCTTTTCTTCTGCTTTTAAGATTCCCAGTGCGGGATGGTGTGCAGTTCATGTTAGATTTGCTATTTCTAGAGGTAAGACTACTAGTAATTTGTACTAGTACTAGTAATTTGTTCATAATTCCTGTAAAGCCTCCCCGTATTTATTACTTGATCTATAATATTTTCCTGCCTTGAATACTGTACCGTATGTTTGGTCACTCTGTCCAGTAACTAACACAGGCTTTTTAATTTTAGACAGGAAAGCTTCAGAGTGTAAATCACCACAAACACAGAGACTAAGGAGCATCAGTACCAGCAGTTACTACACAGGGATGTTCTGTTTTGCAAAATAACATTTATTTTCTTAAGCTACATGCTTTGTTGTTGGATTTTGAAAGAGCTGAGCGTTAATTTTAACTTAAAATAAAACTAAAGCAGGAGAGAAAAATGAAGATGTTTTCATGTAAGTAATGACACCTGAACACATCACATTAGAAGTTCAGATATACAGAGATTGTAACACAATGTCTACTGTATGCGTAATGTAAAAGAAAAAAAAATCATGCTACATATAATGACAATTAATTTGGGGTTCTTTCAAAATCCAACAAAAAAACACAGTGATTAAAAAAATATTATTAGTTAGACTTTACTCTAAGCAGAACTTTATCTATTGTGATGGTTAACTTTGGTAATAATTGATCTACAGGTGTACCAAGAAGTAAGGGTACACTTCATTAATGTTTGAACTCCATGAGCGAACATCATGTATCTACTGTGTTTATATTTTTAACAGTTACAGTGAAGTGGAAGTGTCCGGTCGTGTTATGGGGCAGCAGTTAAAGAAGAAGGAAGGAGAGATGTGTGCCATGTTGAAGTAGTGGCTGGTCCTCCTGCCCAGCACTTCTAGAATCCTCCATCTAAACCTCTGGTGTGATCTGCTGTGCCTTTGCCAAGTGATCAGGAGATACTGGCCTATTTTGTTTTTTTTTTTCTTCTGAAAACTGTCTCAGTCTCATTACACTGGCTGCCTGTCTCACATAGAATTGATTTCAAGGTTCTATTAAATTTGTAGAAGACTTTGAGTATTTTAGACCCTGCCTGTATTTTGGAGTGTCTGCTCCCAACATTTCTTTTCTCAAACATTGCTTTGCTTGTTATTCCATGATCAACCATAAAAACTGGCAACTTTCTGTACTCATGCAACAAAATCTGGAATGCTTTGCCAACAGAGAAGTGTCAGGCTACAAATGTCAAGCATTTCAAAAAACTTCCAACAAGCCCACTTTTCTAATTTGTCTTTTTCTTAATTACAAGCAGTAGTTGTAATACTGTAGATGAGAAATGGTACTGTGTACAGTTTGTAAGATCTGCACTGGGCAGTAACTTCTGCTGTTTTTCTCATTTTCTTTTTCCAGTTAACTGCAATGGTGCCTCCCTGCATCTCCACCGTCTGTTACATCAACTCAAATGCCTGTGATGCCAGAGAGAAACAAAGTTCACATGATGTCCTGAAATGGAATTGTGATTGGACTGAGACAGCCACAATTATGTCTGCTGGGATGTGCAGAGGGGGCTGTGCTGGCTTTGGCTTGGGACCCCCAGAGGTTTATTATCTCTAGCATCCTTGAAAGCTGCAAGTTTGACTTTGTCCCTGGCAATTTGACCATGCAGTGTGTTTATTAGAAAGGACAACAACCCATCCATTTGCTTCTTATTTACTTTTATAATGCCTTCAATTTTCTTTGTAACTTTATATTTTTGTAGAGCAATTTGAGCTATACTTGTAAGCAAAGGTGATATAAAAATATTATTACTGAACAAATGTTAAAGGACAGATCAGGAAAAATGTCAGTTTAAATAGAACACATTTTTTATGGAATATTGCTGGATAATAACTGACTCTGAATAGTATCTTGTTCATAAAACTAAAATAGCATTTTTCCTTTTTTTGACAAATTTAATGATTTACTTTTACTGTGTTCAAAATCTTGGCTAACATTTTCTTTTAAATACTAAGGTAAAAATCTGTAAATACAGTCATATGAAAAAGTTTGGGAACCCCTCTTAATTGTTTGGATTTTTGTTTATCATTGGCAGAGCTTTCACTGTATCAACTTCCTTTTAATATATGACATGCTAAGCTTATGGAAACAGTATTTCAGCAGTGACATTAAGTTTATTGGAAAATATGCAATATGCATCATAACAAAATTAGACAGGTGCATAAATTTGGGTACCCCAACAGAGATATTACATCAATACTTAGTTGGGCCTCCTTTTGCAAATATAACAGCCTCTAGACGCCTCCTATAGCCTTTGATGAGTGTCTGGATTCTGGATGGAGGTATTTTTGACCATTCTTCCATACAAAATCTCTCCAGTTCAGTTAAATTTGCCGAGCATGGACAGCCTGCTTCAAATCATCCCATAGATTTTCGATGATATTGAAGTCAGAGGACTGTGACCGCCGTTCCAGAACATTGTACTTCTCCCTCTGCATACATCAAGCGATTCTGTTTGTGGCGTGAGTGCAGAAAGAGCTTATTTCTCATCACCCTGCCATACAGATGTTCTTTGTGCAAATTGCGCTGAATTGTAGAACAATGTACAGATACACCATCTACAGCAAGATGTTCTTGCAGATCTTTGGAGGTGATCTGTGGGTTGTCTGTAACCATTCTCACAATCCTGCGCATATGCCGCTCCTGTATTTTTCTTGGCCTGCCAGACCTGCTGGGTTTAACAGCAACTGTGCCTGTGGCCTTCCATTTCCTGACTACATTCCTTACAGTTGAAACTGAAAGTTTAAACCTCTGAGATAGCTTTTTGTAGTGTTCCCCTAAACCATGATACTGAACAAACTTTGTTTTCAGATCTTTTGAGAGTTGCTTTGAGGATCCCATGCTGTCACCCTTCAGAGGGTCAAAGGGAAGCACAACTTGCAATTGACCACCTTAAATACCTTTTCTCATGAGTGGACACACCTATCTATGAAGTTCAAGGCTTAACGAGGTAATCCAACCAATTTGGTGTTGCATCAGTATTGACCAGTTACATGCATTCAAATCAGCAAAATTACAAGGGGACCCAAATTTTTGCACAGCCAGTTTTTCACATTTGATTTACTTTCATACAACTAAATACTGCTTCACTAAAAATCTTTGTACAGAAAACACCCCAGTACTCAGATGTTCCTAGAAAAGACATACCACTGTTATCTTTCTGGTTGAAAGTAGAGTAAATTATTATGCAGGCTGAGATGGGTTCCCAAACTTTTTCATATGACTGTATGTTTGTGTTCCCTTTCCATAATAGGTTTTAACATCTCCCCATTGTTGGCCATTTTCATTGTATTTGTGTTCTAGTTAAATGCATTTACCTTTTATACATCTTTATGATTACTTATTTTTCTTCTCATATTATATACAGTATATCTATACTAATAAAAGGCAAAGCCCTCACTGACTCACTGACTGACTGACTGACTGACTGACTCACTCATCACTAATTCTCCAACTTCCCGTGTAGGTAGAAGTCTGAAATTTGGCAGGCTCATTCCTTACAGCTTACTTACAAAAGTTAGGCAGGTTTTATTTCGAAATTCTACGCGTAATGGTCATAACTGGAACCTGTTTGACTGACTCACTCATCACTAATTCTCCAACTTCCCGTGTAGTTAGAAGGCTGAAATTTGGCAGGCTCATTCCTTACAGCTTACTTACAAAAGTTAGGCAGGTTTCATTTCGAAATTCTACTTGTAATGGTCATAACTGGAACCTGTTTTTTGTCCATATACTCTAATGGAGGAGGCGGAGTCACGTATCGCGTCATCACGTATTACGCCTCCTACGTAATCACGTGAACTGAAAACGAGGAAGAGATTTACAGCACAAGTCAAACGCGGGAATGAAGGTAAATGATGTTAATTGTTGACTGTCTTTTAATACTGTGTACTTGTTGAGTGTCTTTTAATACTGTGTAAGCATACATATTCACACATGTGCAATTAAACGTGTGCATTTACGGGGTGATTTCTCAGGCTTAAAAGCTCGCCTTTTATTAAAAAGGTAAATGCAAACTCTTTTCATTCTGAAGGGCACAAACCACGTTAGATTTCAGCCGTTAAACGCGCAAAAATGTCAGTACACCAGATAAATAAGCGCAACATATTATCAGTTATATTGTATGCTTACAATACATATAGAAATGTCTTAATCGTTAACTAATATTATGGGATAGTGTTTTTCGACTTGCGCCTTGATTTAAACGATTGCATGTCTTGGTCGGTTTGCGTAGCTTATTGTCAATATCTTTACACCTCTTTTTAAGACTTAATTTAAAAAGGTTTTCTTTTCTTCTTAATTAAAATTTAAAAGCAATACTTCACCGCTGCGAAACCCCTCTAGTGCTGACGTCCGACGTTCGATTACCGTAAGCGAGTGCAGTGAGTGTGTACGCCTGATGAGCCAAGAATAAGGGGGAAACAGGTGTCGCATACTCTTTGCATTATTTGACAGTAAACTATTTTCATCCATTCTATGATCTGCTTCTCACAACTGAAGGCACCGTGGCTGATGTTACCTGACTTGCTGGCCAACCATAAGCGTTACCTGGTAGGTAACCACCCACTCACTTCACTCCAATACGGGAATCGAACCTCGGACGTCAGTGCTAGAGGCGAAGCCCCTAAAATTGCGCCACGGCGTGTGGTTCGTTTATTTGACAACATGTCGATCGGGGTAATTACATTCACAGCATTCGTAGTCTGATTCACAATCTGATTGTATGGGTGGTTACCTACCAGGTAACGCTTATGGTTAGCCAGCAAGTCAGCTTGAAGTGAGCACTCGAGTGAACGCAGCTTCACAAAAAAACAGATCCTTAACAAACTGTTATTGGTATATTTTCCCTCAATTTTAAAAGTTTTTCTTTTCTTCTTAATAAAAATTTAAAAGCAGTACTTCGGCGGTGCGAAGCGCGGGGATTTGAGCGACTGACGCATACAGACATATTCATGAGTGCAGGTACTTCGGAAAGAAAGCACCGTGTAAACCTAAACTTTAAATTAAGTTCACAGACCTACAAAAGGTTGCCATTGATTTGAGGCAAGATTGCTTTTCTCATGTACAACTA
>NC_041398.2:54013828-54033828 GCF_900747795.2 Erpetoichthys calabaricus
GTGTTGGAAAAGTGCACGACAACCAAGTGCACGGAGTGATGACAGCATCTTCTCCTTCAGTATAGAGCAGTACATTGTTGAGTTCATGATACCATCAATGAAATGCAGCTCCCCAACAACAGCAGCACTCATGCAGCCCCACATAAGGACACTGCCACCACCATGTTTCACTGTAGGCACCATGCATTTTTCTTTGAAATCCTCACCTTTACGACGCCATACAGTTTTGAAACCATTAGTTCCAAAAACAGTGATCTTTGTCTCATCACTCCAGAGTATAGAGTCCCAGTAGTCTTCATCTTTTTCAGCATGGGAATTAGCAAATTCTAGGCGTGCTTTTTTGTGCATGGGCTTTAGGAGAGGCTTCCTTCGTGGACAATACCCATGCATGCCATTCCTCTGCAGTGTGCGCCGTATTGTGTCACGGGAAACGGTCACTCCAGTTTGGCTTTCTACTGCTTTAGCTAACTGCAGTGAACTTGCATGGCGATTTTCTTCAACCCTTCTCATCAGAAGACGCTCCGGTCGAGATGTTAACTTCCGTGGACAGCCTGGACGTCTCTGTAAGATGGTTGCACTTCCATCTTTCTTAAATTTTTGGATCACTTTTGCTACAGTATTTTGACTGATATGTAAAGCTTTGCTGATCTTCTTGTAGCCCTCACCTTTTTTGTGTAAAGTAATGATTTCCTTTCTCAGATTTTTTGACATTTCTCTTCCATGTGGAGCCATTGCTGACAGCATGAAATGGGAAGGGCTTTTCTTTGTTAAGTAATGCCCTTTTATAGTCACCTGTCTTCTGGACACCTCTTAAATGAATCATTAGACTCACCTGTGGTTGAATGCCTGTTAATTGGACTTTTGTAGTCTTAAGTGTGGCTTTTCTCCTAAGACTATAATTGGGGTGTACTCATTTTTGCTACATGGGCTTGAATGAATTTGTTAGAATAATCACTTTTTTTGTGTGTGCAAATTAACAAATCTTGTTTGCAGTCAATGGCCCACATTTGTGGGAGTATTTTGTAGTACAGTATCTCATAGACAATGTTGATACTGAAAGGAAACTAAAGGTTTTCTGACAAATGTAGTGGGGTGTACTCATTTATGCTGAGCACTGTACATATATATAACTATATATACATATATATATATTTATTCCTCATCGACTCTTTAGGAACTTTGTAGGCTTGCTCTCGGAAGCTCCGCCCAGAGTTCAATCCATCTGACCTTTCAAATTAGTATATGAGGTATATATATCTAAATCCCCGCGAAGTACTGCTTTTAAATTTTTATTAAGAAGAAAACCTTTTTAAATTGAGGGAAAATATCCCAATAACAATTTGTTAAGGATCTGTTTTTTTGTGAAGCAGCCTTAACACAGCTTTTCCGCTGTTTTATAAACGAACGCCATATAAGGTCTTTCTTTTTCCTTGCTTCGCCAAGGAAGGAGCCTTTTTATTAAATCCAAGGGTTCTTCGCTTTTTTTTTCTTTCTTTTTTTACGATTGTTATAGTTCTGTTTGTATACCACGTTGTCAGTTCAGCACTCCGGTTGTAATATGACCAAGCCGTGCAAGCTTACTGTTAAGAATGCAACGTATAGTTGTACAGGAGAAAAGCAATCTTGCCTCAAATCAATGGCAACCTTTTGTAGGTCTATGAACTTAATTTAAACTTTAGGTTTACACGGTGCTTTCTTTCTGAAGTACTTGCACTCATGAATATGTCTGTATGCGTCAGTCGCTCAAATCCACGCGCTTCGCACCGGCGAAGTACTGCTTTTAAATTTTTATTAAGAAAAAAAGAAAACCTTTTTAAATTGAGGAAAAATATACCAATAACAGTTTGTTAAGGATCTGTTTTTTTGTGAAGCTGCCTTCACTCGAGTGATCACTTCGAGCTGACTTGCTGGCTAACCATAAGCATTACCTGGTAGGTAATCACCCATACAATCAGATTGTGAATCAGACTACGAATGCCGTGAATGTAATTACCCCGATCTACATGCTGTCAAATAAACGAACCACACGCCGTGGCGCAATTTTAGGGGCTTCGCCTGTAGCGCTGACGTCCGAGGTTCGATTCCCGTAAGGGAGTGAAGTGAGTGGGTGCTTCCGCTTATGGTTGGCCAGCAAGTCAGGTAATATCAGCCATGGTGCCTTCAGTTGTGAGAAGCAGATCATAGAATGGTTGAAAATAGTTTACTATCAAATAATGCAAAGAGTACGCGACACGTGTTTCCCCCTTATTCTTGGCTCATCAGGCGTACACACTCACTGCACTCGCTTACGGTAATCGAACCTCGGATGTCAGTGCTAGAGGGGCTTCGCAGCGGTGAAGTATTGCTTTTAAATTTTAATTAAGAAGAAAAGAAAACCTTTTTAAATTAAGTGTTAAAAAGAGGTGTAAAGATATTGACAATAAGCTACGCAAACCCACCAAGACATGCAATCGTTTAAATCAAGGCGCGAGTCGAAAAACACCATCCCATAATATTAGTTAACGATTAACACATTTCTATATGTATTGTAAGCATACAATACAACTGATAATATGTTGCGCTTATTTATCTGGTGTACCGACATTTTTGCGCGTTTAACGGCTAAAATCTAACGTGGTTTGTGCCCTTCAGAATGAAAACAGTTAGCATTTACCTTTTTAATAAAAGGCGAGATTTTAAGCCTGAGAAATCACCCCGTAAATGCACACGTTTAATTGCACATGTGTTAATATGTATGCTTACACGAACTTAAAAGGTTTAAATAAAACAGAAATATATACCTTTTATTTTTACTTCCTTAACTTGTGGAGGGTGTATCCTGTAGCAAAGCCCTAACTTTTTTCGTGAAAGCCGTTTCAGTCAATAAGTTTTAAAAACAGGTGTAAAGATATTGATAATAAGCTACGCAAACCCACCAAGACATGGAATCGTTTAAATCAAGGCGCGAGTCGAAAAACACCATCCCATACTATTAGTTAACGATTAACACATTTCTATATGTATTGTAAGCATACAATACAACTGATAATATGTTGCGCTTATTTATCTGGTGTACCGACATTTTTGCGCGTTTAACGGCTGAAATCTAACGTGGTTTGTGCCCTTCAGAATGAAAACAGTTAGCATTTACCTTTTTAATAAAAGGCGAGATTTTAAGCCTGAGAAATCACCCCGTAAATGCACACGTTTAATTGCACATCTGTTAATATGTATGCTTACACAGTATTAAAAGACACTCAACAAAGTCATTTACCTTTGTTCCCGCGTTTGATAAAAGGCGAGCTTTTAAGCCTGAGAAATCACCCCGTAAATGCACACGTTTAATTGCACATGTGTTAATATGTATGCTTACACAGTATTAAAAGACACTCAAAAATTAACGTCATATACCTTCGTTCCCGCGTTTGACTCATGCTGTAAATCTCTTCCTTGTTTTTAGTTCACGTGATTACGTAGGAGGCGTGATGACGCGATATGTGACTCCGCCTCCTCCATTAGAGTATATGGACAAAAAACAGGTTCCAGTTATGACCATTATGCGTAGAATTTCGAAATGAAATCTGCCTAACTTTTGTAAGTAAGCTGTAAGGAATGAGCCTGCCAAATTTCAGCCTTCTACCTACACGGGAAGTTGGAGAATTAGTGATGAGTGAGTGAGTGAGTCAGTCAGTCAGTGAGTCAGTCAGTGAGGGCTTTGCCTTTTATTAGTATAGATATTTATATATACACACACACACACACACACATATATATATACAGGGCATCCAGAAAGTATTCACAGTACATCACTATTTCCACCTTTTGTTATGTTACAGCCTTATTCCAAAATGGATTAAATTCATTTTTTTCCCTCAGAATTCTGCACACAACACCCCATATTGACAACGTGAAAAAAGTTTACTTGAGGTTTTTGCAAATTTATCTATACTAATAAAAGGCAAAGCCCTCACTGACTGACTGACTCACTGACTGACTGACTCAATCATCACTAATTGTCCAACTTCCCGTGTAGGTAGAAGGCTGAAATTTGGCAGGCTCATTCCTTACAGCTTACTTACAAAAGTTAGGCAGGTTTCATTTCGAAATTCTACGCGTAATGGTCATAACTGGAACCATATACTCTAATGGAGGAGGCGGAGTCACGTATCGCGTCATCACGTATTACGCCTCCTACGTAATCACGTGAAGTGAAAACAAGGAAGAGATTTACAGCACGAGTCAAACACGGGAACGAAGGTAAATGACGTTAATTGTTGAGTGTCTTTTAATACTGTGTAATTGTTGAGTGTCTTTTAATACTGTGTAAGCATACATATTAACAGATGTGCAATTAAACGTGTGCATTTACGGGGTGATTTCTCAGGCTTAAAGCTCGAAGTGATCACTCGAGTGAAGGCAGCTTCACAAAAAAACAGATCCTTGACAAACTGTTATTGGTATATTTTACCTCAATTTTAAAAGGTTTTCTTTTCTTCTTAATAAAAATTTAAAAGCAGAACTTCGCTGGTGTGAACCGCGGGGATTTGAGTGACTGACGCATACATATTCATGAGTGCAGGTACTTCGGAAAGAAAGCACCGTGTAAACCTAAAGTTTAAATTAAGTTCATAGACCTACAAAAGGTTGCCATTGATTTCAGGCAAGATTGCTTTTCTCCTGTACAACTATACGTTGCATTCTCAAGAGTGTGCTTGCACGGCTTGGTCATATTACAACCGGAGTGCTGAACTGACAAACTGGTATACAAACAGAACAATCGTAAAAACAGGATTAAATAAAAAGGCTGCTTCCATTGGCGAAGCAACGAAAAAGGAAGACCTTATATGACGTTCATTTATAAAACAGCGGAGAGGCTGTGTGAAGTCAGCTACACAAAAAAACAGATCCTTAACAAATTGTTAGTGGTATATTTTACCTCAACTTAAAAAGGTTTTCTTTTCTTCTTAATAAAAATTTAAAAGCAGTACTTCGCCGGTGCCAAGCGCGGGGATTTCAGCGACTGACACATACAGATATATTCATGAGTGCAGGTACTATGGAAACAGAGCACGTGTAAACCTAAAGTTTAAAGTAAGTTCATAGACCTACTAAAGGTTGCCATTGATTTGAGGCAAGATAGCTTTTCTCCTGTACAACTATACATTGCATTCTTAACAGAAAGCTTGCACAGCTTGGTCATATTCCAACCGGAGTGCTGAACTGACGATAGATAGATAGATAGATAGATAGATAGATAGATAGATAGATAGATAGATAGATAGATAGATAGATAGATAGATAGATAGATAGATAGATAGATAGATAGATAGATAGATAGATAGATAGATAGATAGATATACAAGACTTACAAGAATCAAAGGCAATATATAGCAACACATTCAGTGGGGGGGGTGGAGGTGACTAAGTCAGTATGATAGGGGGGGGGGGGTTGTATAGTTTAATTATTGTGTACATGTCCTTCTTAAGTTGGCATATGCTGGATTTATGTCCAAGTGTCTGTTGATGGCGTTTTCATCTGATAGCCAAGACTCGGCCAACTCTCTGGCACTTTTTGTACTGGCCTTAAATTTTACTTTTACGTTGTCCCAGTTGAATGTGTGTCCTGTCGATTTAGTATGTCCATATATCAAAGATAGTGCGTCCTTTCTTCTGAAAGCTCAGGAATAAAACTATTTTATGATATGTTATTCGTTTTTTCTCCCTTCGTGGATCTCCAACTGCAAATATATATATACTAGCAAAATACCCGCGCTTCGCAGCGGAGAACTAGTGTGTTAAAGAGGTTATGAAAAAGTAAAGGAAACATTTTAAAAATAACGTAACATGATTGTCAATGTAATTGTGTTGTCATTGTTATGAATGTTGCTGTCATATATATATATATATATACAGTGATCCCTCGCTATATCGCGCTTCGCCTTTTGCGGCTTCACTCCATCGCGGATTTTATATGTAAGCATATTTAAATATACATCGCGGATTTTTCGCTGCTTCGCGGGTTTCTGCGGACAATGGGTCTTTTAATTTCTGGTACATGCTTCCTCAGTTGGTTTGCCCAGTTGATTTCATACAAGGGACGCTATTGGCAGATGGCTGAGATGCTACCCAACTTACTTTCTCTCTCTCTCTCTCTCTCTTGCGCTGACGTAGGGGGGTGTGAGCAGGGGGGCTGTTCGCACACCTAGACGACAGGGACGTTTCTACCTTCTGTGTGCAGCTGCTTCCTGAAGGACATGCTGCACAGTGCTTGGCATACTTAAAAGCTCAAAGGGCACGTATTGATTTTTGACATTGTTTTACTCTGGCTCTCTCTCTCTATTTCTCTGCTCCTGACGGAGGGGGTGTGAGCTGCCGCCTTCAACAGCTTTGTGCCGTGGTGCTTCGCATACTTAAAAGCAAAACAGCCCTATTGATTTGTTTGCTTTACTCTCTGTCTTTCTGACAGACTCTGCTCCTGACGGGCACTCCTTTGAAGAGGAAAATATGTTTGCATTCTTTTAATTGTGAGACGGAACTGTCATCTCTGTCTTGTCATGGAGCACAGTTTAAACTTTTGAAAAAGACACAAATGTTTGTTTGCAGTGTTTGAATAACGTTCCTGTCTCTCTACAACCTCCTGTGTTTCTGCGCAAATCTGTGACCCAAGCATGACAATATAAAAATAACCATATAAACATATGGTTTCTACTTCGCGGATTTTCTTATTTCGCGGGTGGCTCTGGAACGCAACCCCCGCGATGGAGGAGGGATTACTGTATATATACACATATACACATATATTATATATATATATATATATATATATATATATATATATATATATATATATATACATACACACATATACAGATATATCATATATATATACATATATATACATATACACATATATTATATATATATATATATATATATATATATATATATATATATATATACATACATACCTACATACATATACACACATACATGCACTTACAATAACATAGAAATCAATATAAACAACATTAACATCATTATCATATGAGAATATGAAGTAATATATAAGAAGCACATTTCATATAAATATAAATTATTAAACAGTAAAATCTTCTTCTATAATTTGCTACCGTGGCTATTCGTTTGTCTGTCCAGGATTTTAAATCACTTGTAGCTCGCAAACCATTTCACCTATTGACTTGAAATCTGGTACACATATAGTACGTCACGTCTGCTATCCGCTTTATGGGTGATGATTGTATTACTCTTTTTATGTTTATTTTATTGTAGAATCAACTCCTATCTGCGCACACCAGGGCGGCCGTGGGCGGATGCGTATGGTGTATTCACTCTATGTTATCGTGCATTGCGCTGTCACTGGTATTTTGATAAAAGAATTTGAACAACATATAAGAAGCGTATAAATTATTAAACAGTAAAACATTAACATTTAAGAAGTAAAGTTACATTGAGTACTACTGCAGTGCCTTCGGGTATACCTCATTTTTTCTTTGCCCATTACATGCTTAAATGTATACAATTTTTGGTGTACCTACCCGAGAACACGCGACATATAACCGACCGTGGGAGAAGCATGGATTTTAAACACGCGTTGAGTTCATCTGCTGGTCTCCCTCGTGGAATAACTGGTAATGTTTGACTAAAATCTACAGCGAGTAAAACGACATTACCTCCTTTTTTTTTTTTACGATCTCTGAGATCTTGCTTTTTTCGGTTCAAGGCTTCATAAGCTCTTTTATGTTCCATGGTGTACTTATCCCAAACCATCATCTTTGAATGTTGCAAGACTTTCACCTTGTATGTAGATCGGGGTAATTACATTCATTGCATTCCTAGTCTGAATCACAATCTGATTGTATGGGTGGTTACCTGGCAGGTAACGCTTATGCATGGTCATCAAGTCGTCTAACATCCGCTACGTGCCCTCTTTTAATTGCGAGAAGCAGATATATATAGCCAAATTCTCGCGCTTCGTTGCGGCGAAGTACTGCTTTTAATTTTTTATTAAGAAGAAAAGAAAACCTTTTTAAACGGATCGAAAATATACCAATAACAATTTGATAAGGATCTGTTTTTTTGTGAAGCTCCCTTTTCACAGCTGTCGCGCTACGGCGTGTGTTTCGTTTATTTGACAGTATGTAGATCGTGGTAATTACATTCATGGCATTCGTTTTCTGAATCACAATCTGATTGTATGGGTGGTTACCTGCCAGGTCACGCTTGTGGTTTGTCAGCAAGTCGCAGATCATAGAATGGTTTTAATAGTTTACTTTAATAGTTTACTTTCAAA
Source organism: Erpetoichthys calabaricus (assembly GCF_900747795.2). Classification (NCBI taxonomy): domain Eukaryota; kingdom Metazoa; phylum Chordata; class Cladistia; order Polypteriformes; family Polypteridae; genus Erpetoichthys; species Erpetoichthys calabaricus. Next base: position 54,022,119 of record NC_041398.2, read on the forward strand.
TAATGCAAAGAGTATGCGACATGTGTTTCTCCCTAATTCTGGGCTCATCAGGCGTACACACTCACTGCATCCCCTCTCCGGAATCGAATCTCTATCGTCACCGCCAGAGGTGAAGCCCCTAACGTTGCGCTATGGCGTGTGGTTCGTTTATACCTCGTGTCTTCTCATTAAACTTTTATCTCGCGAATATGTTATTGCAATCCGCAGCGGGAGCGTTTCTATAAACTTAATTTAAACTTACGTTTTACACCGTGCTTTGTTTCCCTTATGAAGATGCTTGTATGGTTCACTCGCTCGCTTCTTATTGTTTCGCTCCCTTCTCAATTGTTTAATGAATTTTTTGTTCTTCGCTGTTTGCGGCACCAGAGTTGAAGCCCCTAACGTTGCGGTCAGCAAGTCGGCTAACATCCGCCATGTGCCGTCTTTCAGTTGCGAGAAGCAGATCATAGAATGGTTTTAATAGTTTACTTTCAAATAATGCAAAGAGTATGCGACACGTGTTTCTCCCTAATTCTGGACTCATCAGGCGTACACACTCACTGCATCCGCTCTTGGGAATCGAATCTCGAACGTCAGCGCCAGAGGTGAAGCCCCTAACGTTGCACTACGGCGTGTGGTTCGTTTATACCTCGTGTCTTCTCATTAAACTTTTATCTCGCGAATATGTTATTGCAATCCGCAGCGGGAGCGTTTCTATAAACTTAATTTAAACTTACGTTTTACACCATGCTTTTTTCCCTTATGAAGATGCTTGTATGCTTCACTCGCTCGCTTCTTATTGTTTCGCTCCCTTCTCAATTGTTTAATGAATTTTTTGTTCTTCGCTGTTTGCGGCTCATCCTTCATTTCTCCCTACTGCGTTCTTTTATCTCGCGAATATGTTATTGCAATCCGCAGCAGGAGCGTTTCTATAAACTTAATTTAAACTTACGTTTTACACCGTGCTTTGTTTCCCTTATAAAGATGCTTGTATGCTTTACTCGCTCGCTTCTTATTGTTTCGCTCCCTTCTCAATGGTTTAATGAATTTTTTGTTCTTCGCTGTTTGCGGCTCCTCCTTCATTTCTCCCTACTGCGTTCAGTCTTTTCACGTGATTACATGGGAGGCGTGATGATGTGACACTCAACTCCTCCTCCCACGGCCATCGAGCTGCTGTCCATTACAGTATATTGTGAAAAAAGAGGTTCCAGTTATGACCATTACGTGTTGAATTTCGAAATGAAACCTGCCTAACTTTTGTAAGTAAGCTGTAAGGAATCAGCCTGCCAAATTTCAGCCTTCCACCTACACGGGAAGTTGCAGAATTAGTGATGAGTCAGTCAGTGAGTCAGTGAGGGCTTTGCCTTATATATATATATATATATATATATATATATATATACTAATTAATAAATGTGTGTGTGTGTATGTATGTATGTGTGTATATGTATGTGTATATATATGTTAATATATGTATATATATGTGGATGTGTATATGTATATATATATATATATATATGTATATATGTAGATATGTATATATAAGTATATATGTTTATGTATATATATGTTTACATAACCTCTTTAACACACTACTTCTCCACTGTGAAGCACGGGTATTTTGCTAGTTAAAAATAAAAAAACTGGGAAATCACATGTACATAAGTATTCACAGCCTTTGCTCAATACTTTGTCGATGTACCTTTGGCAGCAAATACAGCCTCAAGTCTTGTTGAATATGGTACCACAAGCTTGGCACACATATCCTTGGCCAGTTTCGCCCATTCCTCCTTGCAGCACCTCTCAAGCTCCATCAGGTTGGATGGGAAGCGTCGGTGCACAGCCATTTTAAGATCTCTCCAGAGATGTTCAATCAGATTCAAGTCTAGGCTCTGGCTGGGCCACTCAAGGACATTCACAGAGTTGTTCTGAAGCCACTCCTTTGATATCTTCGTTGTTTGCTAAGGTTCGTTGTCTTGCTGAAAGATGAACCATCGCCCCAGTCTGAGGTCAAGAGCGCTCTGGAGCAGGTTTTCATCCAGGATGTCTCTGTGCATTGCTGCAGTCATCTTTCCCTTTATCCTGACTAGTCTCCCAGTTCCTGCTACTGAAAAACATCCCCACAGCATGATGCTGCCACCACCATGCTTCACTGTAGGGATGGTGCCAGGTTTCCTCCAAATGTGACGCCTGGCATTCACACCAAAGAGATCAATCTTTCCCTGATCAGACCAGAGAATTTTCTTTCTCATGGTCTCAGAGTCCTTCAGGTGCCTTTTGGCAAACTCCAGGCGGGCTGCCATGTGCCTTTTACTAAGGAGTGGCTTCCGTCTGGCCACTCTACCATACAGGCCTGATTGGTGGATTGCTGCAGAGATGGTTGTCCTTCTGGAAGGTTCTCCTCTCTCCACAGAGGACCTCTGGTGCTCTGACAGAGTGACCATCGGGTTCTTGGTCACCTCCCTGACTAAGGCCCTTCTCCCCCAATCACTCAGTTTAGACAGCCAGCCAGCTCTAGGAAGAGTCCTGTTGTTTTCGAACTTCTTCCACTTACGGATGATGGAGGCCACTGTGCTCATTGGGACCTTCAAAGCAGCAGAAATTTTTCTGTAACCTTCCCCAGATATGTGCCTCGAGACAATCCTGTCTCAGAGGTCTACAGTCAATTCCTTTGACTTCATGCTTGGTTTGTGTTCTGATATGAACTGTCAACTGTGGGACCTTATATAGACAGGTGTATGCCTTTCCAAATCATGTCCAGTGAACTGAATTTAACACAGGTGGACTCCAATTAAGCTATAGAAACATCTCAAGGATGATCAGGGGAAATAGGATGCACCTGAGCTCAATTTCGAGCTTCACAGCAAAGGCTGTGAATACTTATGTACATGTGCTTTCTCCGTTTTTTTTATTTTTCATACATTTGCAAAAACCTCAAGTAAACTTTTTTCATGTTATCATTATGAGGTGTTGTGTGTAGAATTCTGAGGAAAAAAATGAATTTAATCCATTTTGGAATAAGGCTGTAACATAACAAAATGTGGAAAAAGTGATGCGCTGTGAATACTTTCCGGATGCACTGTATATCTTATACTAGCAAAATACCTGCGCTTCGCAGCGGAGAAGTAGTGTGTTAAAGAGGTTATGTAAACATATATATACATAAACATATACTTATATACAGTAATCCCTCGCTATATCGCGCTTCGCCTTTCGCGGCTTCACTCCATCACGGATTTTATATGTAAGCATATTTAAATATATAGCGCGGATTTTTCGCTGCTTCGCTGGTTTCTGCGGACAATGGGTCTTTTAATTTCTGGTACATGCTTCCTCAGTTGGTTTGCCCAGTTGATTTCATACAAGGGACGCTATTGGCAGATGGCTGAGAAGCTACCCAGCTTACATTTCTCTTTCTCTTGTGCTGACTTTCTCTGATCCTGACTAGGGGGATTGAGCAGGGGGGCTGTTCCCACACCTAGACGATACGGACGCTAGTCTAAAAATGCTGAAAGATTATCTTCACGTTGCTGACATGCTGCACCGTGCTTCGCATACTTAAAAGCTTGAAGGGCACGTATTGATTTTTGTTTGCTTGTTTTTCTCTGTCTCTCTCTCTCTTTCTGTGCTCTTGACGGAGGGGGTGTGAGCTGCCGCCTTCAACAGCTTTGTGCCGCGGTGCTTCGCATACTTAAAAGCCAAACAGCCCTATTGATTTTCCTCTGCCTTTATGACAGTCTCTGCTCCTGACTCCTTTGAAGAGGAAGATATGTTTGCATTCTTTTAATTGTGAGACGGAACTGTCATCTCTGTCTTGTCATGGAGCACAGTTTAAACTTTTGAAAAAGAGACAAATGTTTGTTTGCAGGGCGGCACGGTGGCGCAGTGGGTAGTGCTGCTGCCTCGCAGTTGGGAGATCTGGGGACCCGGGTTCACTTCCCGGGTCCTCCCTGCGTGGAGTTTGCATGTTCTCCCCGTGTCTGCGTGGGTTTCCTCCGGGCGCTCCGGTTTCCTCCCACAGTCCAAAGACATGCAGGTTAGGTGGATTGGCGATTCTAAATTGGCCCTAGTGTGTGCTTGGTGTGTGGGTGTGTTTGTGTGTGTCCTGTGGTGGGTTGGCACCCTGCCCGGGATTGGTTCCCTGCCTTGTGCCCTGTGTTGGCTGGGATTGGCTCCAGCAGACCCCCGTGACCCTGTGTTCGGATTCAGCGGGTTGGAAAATGGATGGATGGATGTTTGTTTGCAGTGTTTGAATAACGTTCCTGTCTCTCTACAACCTCCTGTGTTTCTGCGCAAATCTGTGACCCAAGCATGACAATATAAAAATAACCATATAAACATATGGTTTCTACTTCGCGGATTTTCTTATTTCGCGGGTGGCTCTGCAACGCAACCCCCGCGATGGAGGAGGGATTACTGTATACATATCTACATATACACATATCTACATATATACATATACATATACACATCCACATACACATCCACATATATATACATATATCAACATATATATACACATACATATACACACATACATACATACACCCACACATATATATATATATATATATATATATATATATATACACACACACATACAGACACATATATATACATATACATATTTACATATCTACATACAGTGGTGTGAAAAACTATTTGCCCCCTTCCTGATTTCTTATTCTTTTGCATGTTTGTCACATAAAATGTTTCTGATCATCAAACACATTTAACCATTACTCAAATATAACACAAGTAAACACAAAATGCAGTTTTTAAATGATGGTTTTTATTATTTAGGGAGAAAAAAAATCCAAACCTACATGGCCCTGTGTGAAAAAGTAATTGCCCCCTTGTTAAAAAATAACCTAACTGTGGTGTATCACACCTGAGTTCAATTTCCGTAGCCACCCCCAGGCCTGATTACTGCCACACCTGTTTCAATCAAGAAATCACTTAAATAGGAGCTGCCTGACACAGAGAAGTAGACCAAAAGCACCTCAAAAGCTAGACATCATGCCAAGATCCAAAGAAATTCAGGAACAAATAAGAACAGAAGTAATTGAGATCTATCAGTCTGGTAAAGGTTATAAAGCCATTTCTAAAGCTTTGGGACTCCAGCGAACCACAGTGAGAGCCATTATCCACAAATGGCAAAAACATGGAACAGTGGTGAACCTTCCCAGGAGTGGCCGGCCGACCAAAATTACCCCAAGAGCGCAGAGACGACTCATCCAAGAGGTCACAAAAGACCCCAGGACAACGTCTAAAGAACTGCAGGCCTCACTTGCCTCAATTAAGGTCAGTGTTCACGACTCCACCATAAGAAAGAGACTGGGCAAAAACGGCCTGCATGCCAGATGTCCAAGACGCAAACCACTGTTAAGCAAAAAGAACATTAGGGCTCGTCTCAATTTTGCTAAGAAACATCTCAATGATTGCCAAGACTTTTGGGAAAATACCTTGTGGACTGATGAGACAAAAGTTGAACTTTTTGGAAGGCAAATGTCCCGTTACATCTGGCGTAAAAGGAACACAGCATTTCAGAAAAAGAACATCATACCAACAGTAAAATATGGTGGTGGTAGTGTGATGGTCTGGGGTTGTTTTGCTGCTTCAGGACCTGGAAGGCTTGCTGTGATAGATGGAACCATGAATTCTACTGTCTACCAAAAAATCCTGAAGGAGAATGTCCGGCCATCTGTTCGTCAACTCAAGCTGAAGCGATCTTGGGTGCTGCAACAGGACAATGACCCAAAACACACCAGCAAATCCACCTCTGAATGGCTGAAGAAAAACAAACTGAAGACTTTGGAGTGGCCTAGTCAAAGTCCTGACCTGAATCCAATTGAGATGCTATGGCATGACCTTAAAAAGGCGGTTCATGCTAGAAAACCCTCAAATAAAGCTGAATTACAACAATTTTGCAAAGATGAGTGGGCCAAAATTCCTCCAGAGCGCTGTAAAAGACTCATTGCAAGTTATCGCAAACGCTTGATTGCAGTTATTGCTGCTAAGGGTGGCCCAACCAGTTATTAGGTTCAGGGGGCAATTACTTTTTCACACAGGGCCATGTAGGTTTGGATTTTTTTTTCTCCCTAAATAATAAAAACCACCATTTACAAACTGCATTTTGTGTTTACTTGTGTTATATTTGACTAATGGTTAAATGTGTTTGATGATCAGAAACATTTTGTGTGACAAACATGCAAAAGAATAAGAAATCAGGAAGGGGGCAAATAGTTTTTCACACCACATATCTACATACATACACATATCTCTATCTATATATCTCTATCTATATATATATATATATATATATCTATATATATATATATATATATATATATCTATCTATCTATATATACAGTGGAACCTCTAGATACGAGTTTAATTCGTTCCAGCACTGAGCTTGTATAGCGAATTTCTCGTATCTAGAACAAACTTCCCCATTGAAAATAATGGAAATCCAGTTAATCCGTTCCGCACCCCAAATATATTAACATAAAAATCAATTTTCCTAACAAGTAACACTGATAAATTATATATACTGTAGTCTACCTTTAATAAATAACACTGGTAAATAATATAACTGATTATTAAAAGAATCAAAACAGGTGTCCAAAGTGCAGTAGAGCATTCAATAAATGTTTAAATAAATAATCCTTAAAACAGTTGTGAAGTGGAGGTTTAAAATACACAAGAATAACAATCCTTTAACACGAGGTTAAAACGTCAAAAGGATGCAGTCTTTAAAAAACAAACGAAAATCCCCGGTGCTTCTTCTCTGTTAGCGTCTCACCTGCGGGCTCTGCAACAGGCGAGACACTCTTAATGCAGCTGACCTTCTCTACACCGTCCTGCTTCAGCTGTTTGGCTCGCCTGTTCAGCTCACTGTTCAGCTACACGCGAGCCTGCTCTCCTGCCCGCCCTCCTGCCTGCCTGCGCTCTCTCTCTCTCTCTCTTTTCTTTTACTTCTTCTCCCCCTTAACCGGCTCGCGCTTCTCTATATATGCGGGGAGGACATGGCAGCTGCAGCCCATCAGCCACAGGAACAATCATGGATGTGGGCAGTTTCCCACCTGTGCACTTAAGTGAGAAACGCAGACACCGCAGATCGCGGCTCGCAACTGCTACCACGCCCCCTCGCTAAGCTGAGAGCTATACCCACAGCCTGGCTCGTGGCTCGTTACGCGAGCCAATGCTCGCATTTAGATCAGAAATTTTCGCTCATACTTTCCTCGTATTTTGAATTTCTCGTATACAGAGGTGATCGTATCTCGAGGTTCCACTGTATATCTATCTATCTATCTATCTATATCTGTATCTATCTATCTATCTATCTATATCTCACACATATATACACACATACAGTATATACATATCTACATACATACACATATCTATATATATATATATATCTCTATCTATCTATTGTCAGTTCAGCACTCCGGTTGGAATATGACCAAGCCGTGCAAGCTTACTGTTAAGAATGCAACGTATAGTTGTACAGGAGAAAAGCAATCTTGCCTCAAATCAATGGCAACCTTTTGTAGGTCTATGAACTTAATTTAAACTTTAGGTTTACACGTGCTCTGTTTCCATAGTACCTGCACTCATGAATATATCTGTATGTGTCAGTCGCTGAAATCCCCGTGCATGGCACCGGCGAAGTACTGCTTTTAAATTTTTATTAAGAAGAACAGAAAACCTTTTTAAATTGAGGTAAAATATACCACTAACAATTTGTTAAGGATCTGTTTTTTTGTGTAGCTGACTTCACACAGCCTCGTCGCTGTTTTATAAACGAACGTCATATAAGGTCTTCCTTTTTCGTTGCTTCGCCAATGGAAGCAGCCTTTTTATTTAATCCTGTTTTTACGATTGTTCTGTTTGTATACCAGTTTGTCAGTTCAGCACTCTGGTTGTAATATGACCAAGCCGTGCAAGCACACTCTTGAGAATGCAACGTATAGTTGTACAGGAGAAAAGCAATCTTGCCTGAAATCAATGGCAACCTTTTGTAGGTCTATGAACTTAATTTAAACTTTAGGTTTACAAGGTGCTTTCTTTCTGAAGTACCTGCACTCATGAATATGTATGTATGCGTCAGTCGCTTAAATCCCCGCGGTTCGCACCGGCGAAGTTCTGCTTTTAAATTTTTATTAAGAAGAAAAGAAAACCTTTTAAAATTGAGGTAAAATATACCAATAACAGTTTATCAAGGATCTGTTTTTTTGTGAAGCTGCCTTCACTCGAGTGATCACCTCGAGCTTTAAGCCTGAGAAATCACCCCGTAAATGCACACGTTTAATTGCACATCTGTTAATATGTATGCTTACACAGTATTAAAAGACACTCAACAATTACACAGTATTAAAAGACACTCAACAATTAACGTCATTTAACTTCGTTCCCGCGTTTGACTCGTGCTGTAAATCTTTTCCTTGTTTTCACTTCACGTGATTACGTAGGAGGCGTAATACGTGATGACGCGATATGTGACTCCGCCTCCTCCATTAGAGTATATGGACAAAAAACAGGTTCCAGTTATGACCATTACGCGTAGAATTTCGAAATGAAAGTAAGTAATTTGTAAGTAAGCTGTAAGGAATGAGCCTGCCAAATTTCAGCCTTCTACCTACACGGGAAGTAGGACAATTAGCAATGAGTGAGTCAGTCAGTCAGTGAGTCAGTCAGTCAGTGAGGGCTTTGCCTTTTATTAGTATAGATATATTTCTCTTCTAGTTCGTCCTGCTTACACTTCAAAACCGGTCCCGCCCACACACAGCTGACACGGCATTTCTCGATTCCTATTCATCCTCTTCCAAACCCTTCCCCACGCTGCCTGTGGCTCCTCTTCAAAACTGGTCCCGCCCAAACACAGCCAACATGCCATTTCTCAATTCCTATTCGCCCTCCTCCAAACCCTTCCCCACATTCTTCCAGTGTGATTCCTGCAACAAAACTTTTCAAACGCGAACCTGACTTGCTAAACACAAGAAAAGGCATTCTTCCCAACAACTATATGAGTGCCAGAAATGCAATAAGAAGTTCACTACACAGGATTGCCTGACTAAACACAACAAAACTCATTCATAACTCTTTCAATGCGACATCTGCAAAGCAACGTTTCCAAACCAATGCAGTCTCAGCAGACGTACACACAATCCTCTTCCCATTACCACAGGTATTTCTTCACCTAATTCCTGTCTTCCCGTCCAAGAGTACAACATTGGGACTCCAGGCCAGCAGTGCAAACACTGTCATGCACTATACTGGCCTGCTGAGCGTAACACATCCAACAAGTACTCGAGGTGCTGCCACAACGGTATAGTAGCTTTACCATCTTTGCGGGAGCCACCTGTGTCTTTACAACAGCTTCTTACACAGCAAACATTAGCAGCTAAAAATTATCGTGAACACATTCGAGAATACAACTCTTCTCTAGCGTATGCTTCCATGGGCACACAGATAACTCAACCTCCTGGCCACGGACCATACTGTTTTAAAATACACGGGCAAATTTATCACCAAATCTCTCCACTATACGCTAATACTTCTACCTCTCCAGGATATGGACAGCTGTATGTTTTTGACACAGCACAAGCTACTGAAGTACGCTTACAAAATAAAGCAAACTCTGCATGCAGCAAAAATTTACTTCTCTAGCTAGATTCCATGCTCAGAACCATCAACCCCTTCGCTAAATCATACAAACACATGCATGAAATCGCTCAGTCCAATCCAACAGCATCTGTACGAATGGTTTTTAAGGAAAACCCTACGCAGGATTTACGACGATACAATGCCCCGACATGTCACACCGATGTTGCAGCGATTTTCGTCAGAAAAGATGGCGAACAGCCCGCCAAAAGGGACATTTGCATCTATCCCATAGGCAACTCCTGTAAACAGATTTCTACGCTCAATATGAATTGCGATCCTATGGTTTACCCACTTTTATTCCCTTATGGAGACATTGGCTGGCACAAATATTTACAACATGTTCCCGATAAAAGAACCGCCAAGCAAATAAGGCTTACTCAATGCCAATTTTACACGTATAGATTATCAATGAGGAATACATTGAGTATTTTGCACTCCAGCGGCAAACTATTCCAACAGTAGATGCATATGTTAAAACAGAGGGTGCACAAATCAACTATCCAGATTACATCAACAAGATCTGCGCGGAACAATACAAAGGACTATCAGACGGACTGCAAGCAAACGCTGAAAATAACAACGTACATGTAGGTAAAATGATCATATTACCGTCCACATTTCCAGGAAGTCCAAGATACATGCAACAAAACTATCAGGATGCCATGGCCATAGTACGTAAATTCGGAAAGCCTGATTTATTTATCACTTTCACATGTAATCCTGCTTGGCCGAAAATTCTACATGCACTGTCGGATACCCAAAGACCAGAGCACAGACCTGATATTGTAGTACGAGTAGATCTTTCGACTCATTATCTGTCGTCTCCACCAAAACACCTATTCACAACTGCATCTTTCAAGAAGTATTTATTTCTTCTTGATTTCTGAATTCCTCCCTCACTGTTTTCTGTTCCTATTCTTACACCGCCATATGCTACGGCAGGCTTCGGCTAGTATATAAATATATTGGTGGCAGCCTCCCTGGCTGACGATGGTGCCTCAGTTTCCCGCAGGGTTTCCTGGGAGATGGAGTTCTCCACAACCCTGTGGGGATCTGGGATGGCCGCCAGGGAGTGCTGAATGGATCCTGGAGCCCACCTGGACATCTCTACAGCCCCGCCCTTAAGTGCAATTAGCCACAGGTGATTAAGCACCTGTAGTACTTCCGGGTGGGCTATAAAAGGGCCAGCATCCACCACTAATTAGCCAGAATCAGGAGGAAGAGGACGAGATTACCTGAGAGGAGTGGTGGTGCCAGCGGAAAGATTGCTGTGTGGATATTAAGGTGATTTGGGACTGTGTTATACCTGTGGGGTTCACGGGGAATACGTGCACCCCACGGGGGAAGAGTGTTTGGGCTGTGTTAAAGTTCTTGGGACTGTGTATTGCCTGTGGGGTCCACGGGGAAGACGTGCCCCACAGGTGAAAAAAAAAAAGATTTCTGCTCCTTTTACATGTGCCTCAGTGTGAATCTGTGCCGGGTTGGGCTCTATATAGCGCCTTATTCACAACATATATACACATATACACATACATCTATACTAATTAATAAAAGGCAAAGCCCTCACTGACTGACTGACTGACTGACTGACTCATCACTAATTCTGCAACTTCCCGTGTAGGTGGAAGGCTGAAATTTGGCAGGCTGATTCCTTACAGCTTACTTACAAAAGTTAGGCAGGTTTCATTTCAAAATTCAACGCGTAATGGTCATAACTGGAACCTCTTTTTTCACAATATACTGTAAAGGACGGTAGCTCGATGGCCGTGGGAGGAGGAGTTGAGTGTCACGTCATCACGCCTCCCACGTAATCACGTGAAAAGACTGTGAATGCAGTAGGGAGAAATGAAGGAGGAGCCGCAAACAGCGAAGAACAAAAAATTCATTAAACAATTGAGAAGGGAGTGAAACAATAAGAAGCGAGCGAGTAAAGCATACAAGCATCTTTATAAGGGAAACAAAGCACGGTGTAAAACGTAAGTTTAAATTAAGTTTATAGAAACGCTCCCGCTGCGGATTGCAATAACATATTCGCGAGATAAAAGTTTAATGAGAAGAC
>NC_041398.2:54038828-54068828 GCF_900747795.2 Erpetoichthys calabaricus
GCGCGTTTCCCCATGGGTGATCCAGCTCGTAAGATCCTCATTGTTGAGGACACGAGTGGCTGGTCCAGGCCAAGGGGTCGCCCATGTAACACCTGGCTGCGGCAGATAGAGGGTCATTTCCAGAGGGTGGGGCTGGAACGCGTGTCTGCCTGGGGGTTGCCAACCGGGATCCACAGTTGTTTTGTCATGTAGTGGGTGCAGCAACGCACTGTATCATTGCATGCTCCCCAACTTGACTTGACTTGGACTGGGTAATGTGTTAGGAATGAAAGGATGCCACATCGTTTGATGGAAATGAAAATTATCAACCTACAGAGGGCTGAATTCAAAGACATCCTGAAAACGAAAGTGAAAAAATGATGTGGCAGGCTAGTTCATTTTGCCTGAATTTCACTGCAGCAACACAAAATCGTACTAAGTAGTGTATGGCCCCCACGTGCTTGTATGCATGCCTGACAATGTCGGGGCATGCTTCTAATGAGACGACGGATGGTGTCCTGGATGGACCAAAACATCATGTCCCAGATGTGTTATAATGGATTTAAGTCAGGCGAGCATGGGGGCCAGTCGATGGTATCAATTCCTTCATCCTCCAGGAACTGCCTGCATACTCTCGCCACATAAGGCCGGGCATTGTCGTGCACCAGGAGGAACCCAGGACACACTGCACCAGCACAGGTTCTTACAATGGGTCCAAGGATTTCATCCCGATACCTAATGGCAGTGCTAGACCTTTTCATGTCTGTCACATGTGCTCAGGGTGAACCTGCTCTCATCTGTGAAAAGTACAGGGCGCCAGTGATGGACCTGCCAATTCTGGTATTCTATGGCAAATGCCAATCGTGCTCCATGGTGCTGGGCAGTGAGCACAGGGCCCACTAGAGGACGTTGGGCCCTCAAGCCACCCTCATGAAGTCCATTTCTCATTGTTTCATCAGAGACATTCACACCAGTGGCCTGCTGGAGGTCATTTTGTAGGGCTCTGGTAGTGCTCATCCTGTTTCTCCTTGTCCAAAGGAGCAGATACCGGTCCTGCTGATGGATTAAGGACCTTCTATGGCTCTGTCCAGCTCTCCTATAGTAACTGCCTGTCTCCTGGAATCTCCTCCATGCCCTTGAGACTATGCTGGGAGGCACAGCAAACCTTCTTGTAATGGCACGTATTGATGTGCCATCCTGGAGAAGTTGGACTACCTGTGCAACCTCTGTAGGGTCCAGGTATCGCCTCATGCTACCAGTAGTGACACTGACTGTAGCCAAATGCAAAACTAGTGAAAAAACAGTCAGAAAAGATGAAGAGGGAAAAATGTCAGTGGCCTCCACCTGTTAAACCATTCCTGTTTTGGGGGTTGTCTCATTGTTGCCCCTCTCGTGCACCTGTTGTTAATTTCATTAACATCAAAGCAGCTGAAACTGATTAACAACCCTTAACCAACCAGATCAATATCTCAGAAATTTCATTGCCTTGATGCGATACTCTGATTAAAAAGCATTCCTTTAATTTTTTTCAGCAGTATAATGTACACTGGTTGTCTATTAAAGTGTACCTAGTCACAGAATACATTGCATTTACCCATAAGCCTCCTAAGAAATGCTACACCAATAGTAGTTCTTTATCTTAATCAACTTAATGTGACAACTCTTCCACTGACAACTGTATTTTTGGTTGCTGTTGTGTATGTATGTGCCAACTTATTCTTGAGTTTTTTGGCAATGCTGGAAGCCCTGAGTTAGAGCATTCAATTTTACAGGTTAAGCATCTTTTAAATGATTAAAAAAATAATCTTTGAACGATTATCAAAAGAAAGGTACTAGTTCAATACAGTAGTTTTAAAAGAAGCATATTAAGAATATCTTGAAGCAACTTAATAAACTGATTTTCCCATTTGAGACTTTCCAAACATTAGGACAATATCTCTTGGGGCTTCTAACAGAATGTCTATACACTAACTGTTAAAATAAATTACAAGCAAAAAATATAATGCACACTCACCGTTTTTTGCTTTTGTTTACTACTTGATGTGGATGTGGGTGTCTTATCTGGAGAAACAGTTTCTTGAACGGGCATTTTAGTTTCTGTTGAATGTAGGTGTTTGCTAGCTGGTAGATTAGTTATGCGATTCCTTGAAGACTCATCATTAGAGGGGCGGGATACATCTAGAGTAGAATGAACCACTTGTAATGGCTCGGAAGATGAAGACTTTCCGCAAGGATTTTGACTCTTTTCTGGGTCAGGTCTGAGTATTGCAGCAGTAGAATTTAAGTTTTCAGTGTTCCCAGAAGCACAGGGATTAACCCTGTCGGGACAATATAACTGTTGGGATTGGTTTGGTGGAACAGATGTTTGCACAGATGCATCAATACCAAATGTAGGATTAGAGAAAGCAGGTGCCAAAGATGGATCCATTTGTACAGACAACTGTACTGAATCTGAGCTTGAAGGCAAAGTATGTTGAAAGGAATCATTGGGTACTGGAAGAACAGGGTCACACACAGTAGAAGGAGAAGGAACTGAACTGGGCTGAATGTTTTGGTGAACTTCAAGGTTTTCGTTAATCGTGGATTCTTCTGCGAAGTTGTTTCTTACTGGATTTTGTTGTATTACTGGGGAAGGCATTGAATGATGATTTTGTTCACTGTATTCTGCCAAGCTTAGTGATGGTGGAGGACTGCTGACAACAGAAGCAGCGGATGGATGTGTTGGTGCAGCTGTTCTGCACTGACCTGTTAAAATTAGAAATAAATATTGCAACATGCTTAAAATATAAGACTCTACCATAAATATTGTTTTCTATTTAAACAAATAAACTCTATTTTGGTAAATATGGGCTTCTTCAAAATACAACTGGTAGATAAGTCTGTCTTTCAAATGGATGCACAGATTGCACACTGACTACTTATCTTACTGAACAGGGGCATGGGTGTCAACCTCTAGTTTAGAGACTGTTTTAGCTGTAACAAAACATATTGCTGAATTGGTTATGTAAGGTTCTATGAAACTGTTCTTCTCCATGAAAAGATGTAGGAGTATATAATAACATTTTAAAACCCTCCAGGGAGCCATAACCTATCCTGTCATCATCAAGTACAATTCAGGAAGCATTTGTGTACACGCCCATATCAGGCCCAAGTTTTTAACTGTTAACACTAGAATTACCAGAGTCTACGAAAAAACTCGTAGATCCGGCCCACCTTAAAACCATTCGCACCTCTCCGCCAGCATCCTTTGTCCTCTAAATGTGCCGATAAAAACAAGCTGCAAGCAGCCGGCTATTCCATCCCCCCGCCAACTTAGAACGTGCACGAGCATCTCCCAGCTCATGCCTTGATTGATTATCTGGGAATGAAGTGGAGTTTTAGAGTGGAAATAGAAGATCGTTATTTGGAACACATGCATTTCATGTGTGTTCCGTTTCTACAGTAATCTGTGTAAACACATTGTTAAAACAGAAACTTTTTCATATTTTAGCAATAAATGTTACAAAATGTAGGCATAAACTATAAAATGTGTGAAGCTTGAAGTCCAAACATCAGTAAACAAAGTAAACACTTTCACAAAAGGTTCAAGAACAATATAACAGCTTCCGTGGCATAACGGTTAGATTTGCTGTCTCAGAGCGCAGTCAGGCTTACTGTCAATCAGAGACCTGAGTTCGATTCCCTGTTAAGGAGAAAGTGTTATTTTTTTTTTCTTTTTAACCTCAAACAGACATAAAATTTATAAATTGGTATGCACTGTCAGTTAATGAGATCATTACATTTTCAAGTAGGATCCTCCTTTTAAAATATTTTTTAACAATTGAGACTGCAATTAACATGAACAAGTGTCCTTATAACTGTTATTTTTAAGATCCATAACACACAGACAGACAGAGCACTGCGTAATAGAGAGACAGACAGGCAGAAAAGTCACTAGATATATAAATAAAGAGGGAAGGCACATGTACTGAAAGAAAAAAAAAAGATCAACGTGTGCGTTGATCCTGCTGCACTGAATAAGCTCACGCGCTCTAACATTCCCCCCCCCTCCTGATCTGACTCTAAGTAACAGCACAAGTACAAACGCAAACCAAGTGTACAGTGGTGTGAAAAACTATTTGCCCCCTTCCTGATTTCTTGTTCTTTTGCATGTTTGTCACACAAAATGTTTCTGATCATCAAACACATTTAACCATTAGTCAAATATAACACAAGTAAACACAAAATGCAGTTTTTAAATGATGGTTTTTATTATTTAGGGAGAAAAAAAATCCAAACCTACATGGCCCTGTGTGAAAAAGTAATTGCCCCCTTGTTAAAAAATAACCTAACTGTGGTGTATCACACCTGAGTTCAATTTCCGTAGCCACCCCCAGGCCTGATTACTGCCACACCTGTTTCAATCAAGAAATCACTTAAATAGGAGCTGCCTGACACAGAGAAGTAGACCAAAAGCTAGACATCATGCCAAGATCCAAAGAAATTCAGGAACAAATGAGAACAGAAGTAATTGAGATCTATCAGTCTGGTAAAGGTTATAAAGCCATTTCTAAAGCTTTGGGACTCCAGCGAACCACAGTGAGAGCCATTATCCACAAATGGCAAAAACATGGAACAGTGGTGAACCTTCCCAGGAGTGGCCGGCCGACCAAAATTACCCCAAGAGCGCAGAGACGACTCATCCAAGAGGTCACAAAAGACCCCAGGACAACGTCTAAAGAACTGCAGGCCTCACTTGCCTCAATTAAGGTCAGTGTTCACGACTCCACCATAAGAAAGAGACTGGGCAAAAACGGCCTGCATTGCAGATTTCCAAGACGCAAACCACTGTTAAGCAAAAAGAACATTAGGGCTCGTCTCAATTTTGCTAAGAAACATCTCAATGATTGCCAAGACTTTTGGGAAAATACCTTGTGGACTGATGAGTCAAAAGTTGAACTTTTTGGAAGGCAAATGTCCCGTTACATCTGGCGTAAAAGGAACACAGCATTTCAGAAAAAGAACATCATACCAACAGTAAAATATGGTGGTGGTAGTGTGATGGTCTGGGGTTGTTTTGCTGCTTCAGGACCTGGAAGGCTTGCTGTGATAGATGGAACCATGAATTCTACTGTCTACCAAAAAATCCTGAAGGAGAATGTCCGGCCATCTGTTCGTCAACTCAAGCTGAAGCGATCTTGGGTGCTGCAACAGGACAATGACCCAAAACACACCAGCAAATCCACCTCTGAATGGCTGAAGAAAAACAAAATGAAGACTTTGGAGTGGCCTAGTCAAAGTCCTGACCTGAATCCAATTGAGATGCTATGGCATGACCTTAAAAAGGCGGTTCATGCTAGAAAACCCTCAAATAAAGCTGAATTACAACAATTTTGCAAAGATGAGTGGGCCAAAATTCCTCCAGAGCGCTGTAAAAGACTCATTGCAAGTTATCGCAAACGCTTGATTGCAGTTATTGCTGCTAAGGGTGGCCCAACCAGTTATTAGGTTCAGGGGGAAATTACTTTTTCACACAGGGCCATGTAGGTTTGGATTTTTTTTTCTCCCTAAATAATAAAAACCACCATTTACAAACTGCATTTTGTGTTTACTTGTGTTATATTTGACTAATGGTTAAATGTGTTTGATGATCAGAAACATTTTGTGTGACAAACATGCAAAAGAATAAGAAATCAGGAAGGAGGCAAATAGTTTTTCACACCACTGTATGTGTGTACTGTATAATATTAACAAAAAGAGCAGCTTACTACTGAAAACGGCAAATATAGGAGTGAGTGGGGATCGAACTGGGGACTCTTGATCACACTTGGTTTGCGTCTGTACTTGCGCTGTTACTTAGAGTCAGATCAGGGGGTGGGGGGGGGGGGGGGTGTTAGAGCGTGTGAGCTTATTCAGTGCTGCAGGATCAAGGCACATGTTGATCTTTTTTTTTTTCTTTCTGTAATAGCACCAGCATAAATCCACACTCGATCTGACGCTGTTCGTTTTCAAATAATGTTGCATTAGTGCGATGATGTTTTCACATATATTGTCTCTTTCTTTCAGGTGTGTAATAGAAACCACAGCATAGAGAGAAGCGTGTACATTGTAACAGGTACACACGTTGTAAATGTAGGAAACACGATCCTTGCATGTGTGTGAACAGTTAACATTTGAATCATATGATTGCATATAGAACTGAAGTTACTGCTCTGTACTATTCTATCCTTAGCATGTCCTGGAGTACAAAAGAAACAGCATACAGCAACATGTGGGGACTGGCAAGATCGGGGGAAAAAAAACACGCAGTCACTGATTACATACCGCAAGATGTTATGCGAATGAATATGAATAATATGAATAATGTTGCATCCGTGCCACAAAGTTTTCCGAAACGTACTATACAGGTCATAAAATGAATAATTTCAAATATCATATATACCTTTGTCTCCGTTTTTTTTTTGACATCATACACCATAAGGTGCATACTAATTCAGCATGAGCAGGAACACTCAATAAAACTGAATAAAAAAAAAATCAAGTGACGGTGAGATACGAAGAAGGCAGATTCACCAGCGTTTGTGTGTCAGCTTTAATCCCTCCAGATGAGAGAATGTCCAGTTCCATTGTCTCAAAACACCACTCACATCTCCAGTTATTCCATTTCAAATAAAAAATAACAGCATCAGATCCCTGGGTAGGGGGGCTTTAGTATGTATCGTGATCGTGATTTAGAGAGAATAAAAGTTAAAAAAAAACGTTAACTTTTACAAGTCCTATAAATGCACACCGTGTGTTACAGATGCAAACCAAATGTATGTGTGTACTGTATAATATTAACAAAAAGAGCAGCTCACTACTGAAAATGGCAAATATAGGAGTGAGTTGGGATCAAACCAGGGACTCTTGATTACAAGTCAGCAAATCTTACCGCTATGCCACTGAAGCTGTTGTCTCTTCTTTGAACCTTTTGTGAAAGTGTTTACTTGATCTTTGGACTTCAGGCTTCATATATTATATAGTTTATGCCTACATTTTGTCATTTACTACTAAAATATGAAAAACGTTTCTGTTTTAAAAATATGTTTACACAGATTACTGTAGAAATGGAACACACATGAAATGTGTGTGTTCCAAGTAACGATCTATTACAGTTAGGTCCATAAATATTTGGACAGAGACAACTTTTTTCTAATTTTGGTTCTGTACATTACCACAATGAATTTTAAATGAAACAACTCAGATGCAGTTGAAGTGCAGACTTTCAGCTTTAATTCAGTGGGGTGAACAAAACGATTGCATAAAAATTTGAGGCAACTAAAGCACTTTTTAAACACAATCCCTTCATTTCAGGGGCTCAAAAGTAATTGGACAAATTAAATAACTGGAAAAAAATGTTCATTTCTAATACTTGGTTGAAAACCCTTTGCTGGCAATGACAGCCTGAAGTCTTGAACTCATGGACATCACCAGATGCTGGGTTTCCTCCTTTTTAATGCTCTGCCAGGCCCCTTACTGCAGCGGCTTTCAGTTGCTGTTTGTTTGTGGGCCTTTCTGTCTGAAGTTTAGTCTTCAACAAGTGAAATGCATGCTCAATTGGGTTAAGATCAGGTGACTGACTTGGCCATTCAAGAATTTCCACTTCTTTGCTTTAATAAACTCCTGGGTTGCTTTGGCTGTATGTTTTGGGTCATTGTCCATCTGTATCATGAAACGCCGCCCAATCAATTTGACTGCATTTAGCTGGATTTGAGCAGACAGTATGTCTCTGAACACCTCAGAATTCATTCGGCTGCTTCTGTCCTGTGTCACATCATCAATAAACACTAGTTTCCCAGAGCCACTGGCAGCCATGCATGCCCAAGCCATCACACTGCCTCCACCGTGTTGTACAGATGACATGGTATGCTTTGGATAATGAGCTGTTCCACGCCTTCTCCATACTTTTTTCTTGCCATCATTCTGGTAGAGGTTGATCTTGGTTTCATCTGTCCAAAGAATGTTTTTCCAGAACTGTGCTGGCTTTTTTAGATGTTCTTTAGCAAAGTCCAATCTAGCCTTTCAATTCTTGAGGCTTATGAGTGGCTTGCACCTTGCAGTGCACCCTCTGTATTTACTTTCATGCAGTCTTCTCTTTATGGTAGACTTGGATATCGACACGCCTACCCCCTGGAGAGTGTTGTTCACTTGGTTGGCTGTTGTGAAGGGGTTTCTCTTCACCGTGGAAATGATTCTGCAATCATCCACCACTGTTCGTCTTCCATGGACGTCCAGGTCTTTTTGCGTTGCTGAGTTCACCAGTGCTTGCTTTTTTTCTCAGGATTTGTTTTTTTTTTTTTTTTGTTCTTTATTTCGCCTTATACAATTTCTTGCATTAGGAATTTGGTAGTTTTCGCATACCCCTTGGGGTCAGAGCGCAGGGTCAGCCATTGTACAGCGCCCTGGAGCAATTACAAGTTAAGGGTCTTGCTCAAGGGCCCAGCAAAGTAGGATCTCTTTTGGCAGTGACGGGGATTTGAACCGGCATCCTTCGGGATACCAGTACAGATCCTTAGCCTCAGAGCCACCACTCCGCCCCAAACTGTAGATTTTGCCACTCGTAATATTGTAGCAATTTCTCGGATGGGTTTTTTCTGTTTTCGCAGCTTAAGGATGGCTTCTTTCACCTGCATGGAGAGCTCCTTTGACTGCATGTTGTCTGTTCACAGCAAAATCTTCCACATGCAAGCACCACACCTCAAATCAACTCCAGGCCTTTTATCTGCTTAATTGATAATGACATAATGACGGACGTGCCCACACCTGCCCATGAAATAGCCTGAGTCAATTGTCCAATTACTTTTGAGCCCCTGAAATGAAGGGATTGTGTTAAAAAAATGCTTTAGTTGCCTCACATTTTTATGCAATTGTTTTGTTCACCCCACTGAATTAAAGCTGAAAGTCTGCACTTCAACTGCATCTGAGTTGTTTCATTTAAAATTCATTGTGGTAATGTACAGAACCAAAATTAGAAAAAAGTTGTCTCTGTCCAAATATTTATGGACCTAACTGTATTTCCACTCTAAAACTCCAGCAGTTCCCTCACTCCCAGATAATCAAACAAGGCATGTGCTGGGAAACCTTAGTGAACATTCTGCAACGGTGGGGGGATGGAATAGCCGGCTGCTTGCTGCTCATCTAAATCAGCACATTTAGAAGACAAAAGATGCTGGCGGAGAGGTGAGAACGGTTTTAAGGTGGGCTGGATCTACAAGTTTTTTCGTAGACTCTGGTAATTCTAGTGTTAAATATCTTAACACAGAAGCATTTGAGGATGTAAGAGAAAACACCGGACCACCTGAAGGGAAAATCATGCAGACACGGGCAGTACATGCAAACTGTACATTGACAAAGAACAGGCCAGGCCACAAACCCAGAAAGCCAGATCCATATGGGAGCAGTGCTAAGTACCACACCCCCATGCCACTCAAAAGATATTGTAATAACAGAAATACTGACTGGGTAGCTAAATACAAACTGAATAACTATATTATTAATGAAACAAAATTAAACAGTTACAAAATATGTTAATTTATTTTTGTTTAACCACCTCAGTAGATATTATTATGTACAAATTTATTACGTTTTAAAAGTTGCTCAGTCTCATGTCTTTGACTCAGACTAAGAATACTGTCATTATTTAAAAAAAACACATCTTCACACAATATTTTATTACTGCCATTTCATTTTATAAGAATATTAAAACTGGCACTGGCATCCCTCTCATATGTGTCTTGTACATCTTGCAGTAGATTACCCCAGTATTTTTTATGAATAAGAAATTTTTCAGATAACAATACAAGATAAAATATCTCAGCTAAAAAAAAATCAGCATGATAGTACAGGTATAAAGCGAAACTGTAAAAATATCATTTTTAAGTGATCACTTTTTTTCCAAAAAAGACATGAGATGAATGCACATTGAGATTTTTCCAGCAAATGAACTAATGGTGTGGTCTACTTTCACACTCCAGTCAGTCTGCTACCATTGATAGGTGTGGTATACAGCATATAAAATGAAATTAAGCAATATTGTCAATTACCTGAAGTTTTTGAATATTTATCAAAGTGATACTGCATTTCATCTGCAAGATCTGTGTGCTCCGTCTCTCGCAGTGCAGTAATAAAGTTAGGGGCCCAATTCTGCTTTCTTTTGAGCAGAGCTATCAACAGCTCCATACCAGACTCATCGCCATTCTGGGTATAATTGGCAGTGATTTCTCCCTAAAAGACAAATTTTATACGATTAATTGTGTTGTACTGGCTGCAAAACACTCTGGCAGAAGGTTGTACATTTACCAGTTTTTGGCTTTAGAGACTCCGTTTTTATTTTCTCATCTCCCAACTACACTCCCACCACAAGCAGATAGACGCTGCTCGTATAATGGTGAAAAAGGTACTAAAAACCTGCTCAACTAGAAGTACATATTATCACATAGACAAAAATGTACTTAAATAAAAGTATTTGACATGGAAACCACTCAAGTAAAAGTAAAAAAAAAAATGTGGCCTTGGAAAAAAATTTAGATACTTCAGAAATAAAATAACCTAAATTGGTACATTTCCTCAAATATCCGTGCTGTACATTGGAAATAATTGTCAGAATATGCACAATAATACAACACTTAAGATTTTATTTATCAAAAGGCATATTAATGATTTTCTATATTATATATACAAAAAAGTTCTACTGTATTATATATGGCAATTAAATATTAAACAGATTTAGTATACGCATGTCTATTAAATACAAAAACATCTGTAAGAAAACCAACCACACAGCAGCCTTATTGATTTCAAATTTCAATTATTATTACAGGTATACACTTCCACCAAAGTGAGCCCACTGTCAAGTATGTTGCACTTTCCTCCAACACAGTGAGATTTAAAGTTATGAAAGCTGACTACATATTTTTATTGCAAGAAGAA
Organism: Erpetoichthys calabaricus; assembly: GCF_900747795.2. NCBI lineage: Eukaryota > Metazoa > Chordata > Cladistia > Polypteriformes > Polypteridae > Erpetoichthys > Erpetoichthys calabaricus. The sequence goes on from NC_041398.2 coordinate 54,049,755, forward strand.
AAAAGCCATAATTAAAATATGGACTCATAAAATGGTTAAAAACAGTAGAAAAGTTTAAATGCAGGACTGCAACTGTGAGTTTTTCTATTAAATATTAGACATTGTCTGATTAAATGCCAAAATCACAAACTGAAAACAAACATGACAGAAGGATCCAATGTCATGTCTTTGTATGGAGTCTTTCTACTGGATTGCAATATAAAAATATTTTTTATTTTCAAACCAAAATAAACAGCACAGCAGGATCAACTGTTTCAATCTGTAATTATTACTATGCTCTCCTACCAAACCTGGTCCTTTCTTTACTGGAAAGTGTTTCATATTCTTCCTCCCCTACTAAAAAAGTCTGAATAAAGCTCTCCAAATCCAGGGTATCCATATGAAATAAAATGATTTACTTCATGAAGTAGAAGCACATAACAAACAAGAATAGGTGTGTCAAATACTTCAAATATTAAAATGTGTGCTTCAATTTAATTGTAAATGTTTTAAGTCTAAATATTTTCGACTGTTGTAGAAATTTGTAATTTTTCACTTTCTGATATTCAGCTCTTGGCCAATGCCTTGGATTCTAATACCTCTATAAATGTATACTGAGATGAATCCACATACTGAGCCACAAAGAAATGCAAAGCAAAATGTCATATACTTAAATATTAGTGCCCCAAATATCACAACCTAGAACCCCAGAAACATTTGCATGCAGTTTTAAAGTGAACTCTGAATTCTGGACTCAGCCAACCAATTGTACTTTGTTATGACCTATCTTGAAAATGCAACAAAGCAGAATAATTACAAAATATACTTTTTAAAAAGTAAAAGTATTTGCTGTTAAAAATACTTCCTACATAATCTACTCAAGTACACTAACAACATTACTTTTGTTTTGATTTGTTACTTTACACAATTTTTACATTACTGCTGCTATATAGGTAACTGCACTTTTAATTTTTTTTCAATGTTTGTCTTAGGCAAATGAAAAACTGCTGCTTTGTTATACGCCATTAAACAGAACTGTAGGGAGGATATTGGAATGTGAGTTAACTTGCAATCTGTTATCATCAATCAGTTTAGCACAACTGTGGAAACTCTTTGAAGACACCAGCTTCTTAAATGCAGCTGAGAATTGAATTTAATGGATTCATTTTGGAAGCATCTTTGTAGGTCATTTAGCAATAATCAAGCAGTGTCGCAATTAGAATGCAACTTACTGTAGACGTTAAAACAATGAACTTGTCTCTTAGTAACAGCACTTACTCATATACAAAATAATAATTAATAGATACTGTATATAAACAATACATACAATCTGTTAATTGCTAGCTTATCTGGCTCCTTTTCCATTGCTGAAAATCATTATTTGTCTGTTAAAATGTTCACTGTTAGTATTTTTTTAGTAATTTTTTGCAACATGTATTAACTACAAATACAGATAACATAGATTTGTCAAGGCCGGTTGCAAGTTCAGAGTTGTTACTGATTTTTTTATTTTTTTTTTTTAAAGGAAGAAACAGGGTACCTTTTCAGAGTCTGAGAGGCATGGAAGATGGCGTAAAATCTCTCTTGGTCTCACTCTTCTCACATAAAGTGCAAGATTTGGACGCATGTATTCATTGTATACTTTATCATTTGCAAAACTCATTATGATGGATATATCTTACAGAGATGACCTAAAATAGAAAAGATATTAAAACCACCATTTCTCCACTCAGTCAATCAATTAATCATTATTATACTTACTGCTCTTAACAAATACCACAACCTCACAAGGTACTTTAAATGTGCACTTAATAAAAAATAAACAAAATATAACAACCAAAATAACCTAAGAAACAAAAGCATTTTATTCTCCTTTTCATGTACAGAGTTCTAGCAGCTGAAAATATCTTGGAAAGACAGTCTATAAGGGAGTGCAAAAGTGAGAACTCTTAAATGACAAGGAGTATAAGCAACTGTCAGTTTCCTCTTTTGTTATTTTCAAATGCCGGATAAAAGTTCTGGGTACTACGTATATTATTATTATTTTTCGCTTGTGATGCATCATATAACATACATTTTGCTACTTTAAAGATGTATGTGAAAACTGTTACTGTAATGAATATGACACTTGAAAACATAACCCTTCACAAAAAAGCATTCCCTGCATGCATTATGTGACATGATCAAAAAGAAAGCAGAAAAGGGTACACGTTGCACTGCCACATTCTACCTGCAATACGTCAAATAAAGCCAGACAAAACAAGCTATGATTTGTGAAACACGTTAAATGCAGTCAATTAATCAATTTTTGCTTTTTCCAGCAATGCTTCTTTTTGTTGCTTGAGGACAGAAGACATATGTCTCTATCTGTTTATTTCTCATATAATTGTAGGAACTATATGCTTTTGCATGTTTTGCAAATGATACAATGGAGTGTGCTACATTTTACATTGTAATGATGTTTAAGTATTTCCTTTTCTTTATAATAATTTATTAAGTAGACATGTTTAATCAAACAACTTACAAACAAAAATACAGTACACAATGAATTTGAGCATTTATCTGAAAACTAACAAACAAAACAGACCAAAATAATAAAGAAAATCACAAGAAGCATAGGTTAGTTAGTTGGATAGAAGAAAACTAGCAATCTAAAAAAAGGAATACAAAACTGGTGGACAATGGATAGAATAGATTAATGTATTGATTAAATGCTGCTGATGGGAGCAGGCAGTCAAGAAATAACACACAGGACTAAGTTAAACTGAGTTCCCCTCTTTCTTTGTCCTAATAAGTGTAGGACAAATGTAATACAGGTGACTTAATTGACTTTTTCATTGTTTTAGCCAACATGTGACAAGTCAGCAGCCAACTAGGATGCAGGCTGCATGTGAAACTGTGCTTTAGCTAAAGTAGATAATATGAATGTTACTGTCATATAAAAGTTTCTTGACAATAGTCATTGTAAATCTGTTATAATAGCTAAAGGAAAACATAAACAAGGCAGTTATTTTCCATTGTCTTTAATAAGAAAAGAAACCAGGTATTGGTTGTTCACTTGTGTTTTGTCTTGGTATAGTATTATATTACTCTACTTTCCCCTTTTGTATTATTAATATGTAGCCTTTGTCAGAATGCCTCAAATCTCAGACTTACCACTGTTTATAAGGTATTGCACCATGTAACATCTCCTTACCTTCCCTTCTATATTTATAACTTCAGGCAATTAGGTGTAAGTAAAAAAACAAGCAGGAGTTAAGTTACAATATAAATAATGTATTATTGATAATATTCATAAATAATAACAATATGCAAAGTACATTTGAATATTGGCAACCATACAACCTGATAAATGGTGATGTGTAGTTTCAGGCAGCACACAGACTTGTTAGTTACTTAAAATGTCTCTAGTTAAGGCATCATTTGTGGTCAGCTTTCTTCAGAACAGGCCGCATGCCTGTCTCAATATGGCTGCCAAGCTGTGCTCTTCATTGTGTTGTCCTTTTCAGTTCATGGTGTGTGAGATGGTCTTTCATCAGTTTGGTCAGAGAGATTGAGAGGGGTAAAGCAAGCAAATTTATAGATTTTATGTCCAACCCCTAGAGCCAATAGGGCGTCAATGGTACTTAAAGGTTTCTGATAAAGGCCAATTCCAAACAGTCATACTTCAGACACCTGGCCCAGTGAAGCTTACCAGCTAGGGGGTCTGGCTTTCGGGTGGAGGTTAATTGAGAGAGCCCTGCAGTGGAACATTTGTCAAACTTGTTTGAGGCACTTCCCCCAACACTGTCGTAAAATTCACTTTCCTGACTTAGTCCTTTGGGACGGTTGTAAACATGAATGCTTCTCACTAATGTAACGCTAATATTACATTGCTTTGCCTAAGTTACAAATAAAGACATACAAAATATTTAGCAACTTGTATGCAAAATTTCACATCACAACAACTTTCTCAACAGTTCTATCATAAAATGGCAACAATAAGGAAAAAAAAACAGCTATTGGTTGTTGACTTGCTTAACAGTTCTATCATAAAATGGCAGTAAGTTGGAGTTCTCAGGTTTTAGTGTGAATCAGGAAGGGATATGTTGCAGAATGATACTTTAGGGGTGCTAGAGAATTATTAGTTCAGCTGTAGATCCAAGAGCAGAACACTGGGATAGAAATATTTGTCCCATAATATACTGTGAAGAGGTGTGTTTGAGAAGCAGATGTATTTCCACTTTACTGGTAACAATACAAGCTGACTATTCAAAAATATGAATAGGCTGATCCTGCAAGTGATAATGCAAAAGCAGATCTGTAACAAAACACAATATTACACATTGCAGGGCTGCAGACTGCGAAAAAAATAAACAAAATTGATATAAAAAGTTACAATTTGCGACAAGAATTTAAAGATTAGTCACTATTTGCGACTCACACCATATATTTAGTCATATTTCATCTGCCGATACTTAAATACATCATAAATTACTTTAAGGCCATCCCGTCATTAATACGTAGACACCACACACACCCTCATACCCAAGTTTATTTATCACAGTGTGAACAGCAACTGCTTTGTGGGTTGTTTGGTTGGCAGGTATAGAGTACAATTTGTGCCAAAAATGAATGAAATAAAATGGCAATTATGAAACAAATAAACACATGCAAAAGTGCAGCAATAAATACAGTATGTAAATGATGCAATAAATTTTGATAAAAAGGCTTAATTAAATAAAAGTCATCTAGTTATTATGAAATACAATGTAGTTATTTTATTATTATTACAGCTTTTATTTCCCAATAATAATCTTTTTATTAAATATTTTTTTTTTTTTAATTATACAACTTTTACAAATGGCTGAATTCCAGATGGCTCTCTTAATGCCAATGCTATTTATTTCAGAATGCCTCTTTTCATGATGGTTTTGTCACTTGTAAATGAAGACCAAAGGGCCGACCCCTTTTCCTAGCGGTTAATGCTTTGCTGTTGATTACTTTTGCCTGGTATAGGTGGCAGGTAGTCTACCAAAGATATTTAAGAGTTACTTGTACACAATCGAACTTGCAAAATGTCAAAGCAGTAAGAGTTGCAACAGTTTTGCAAAAAAAATATAGATAATTTAATATAATACAACTGTACCAAGCAATGTGTGTGTTTATTAAACGAAAATAAACTGAAAATTAAAAGCTTGAAGACCTCACTGTTCTCACTGTTAATAATCCATGGACAGATAAATGATCTTCAAAATATTCACGTTGATGATAACAGTCTTAAGATCAATCGAGTCCCACGCCTGCACAGAGGTTCATCTGGAAGCACGTCATCTGGAATTTCCAGCCTTGGACGTTCAGCATTCGTGTGCCTTTGTAATCTCTTCAAGGGCATTTCCTTGCAGATATGGCACTCATTCAGTCTTAAACCACTAATGACATTAGCATCAACATTTTGAAGGGCATTTCTTTGTCTAATCATTTACATTATATCGCCAATTTGTCTCAAAATAGCATCATGTGTTAAATAATCTCATTTGATTCAAACTAACCATCTCAACTTTCAATTGCCACGTGTTTGCCAGTCTGAATGCGTTGTGAGTAGCACTGTAAGACATTTGGCAGCCTACTATCTACAATAAGGGAAAAGTAATCAACAGCAAATGATTAACCCATAGGAACAGGCTAAACCATATGGTGTTTGCCTTGACTGACACGTGACGAAATCATTAGATAAAGAGACAATGACAAATAAATAATACATTACTGTATATAATAATTTGAAGACTTTGATTTAATTACAGTAATCCCTCGCTATATCGCGCTTCGCCTTTCGCGGCTTCACTCCATCACGGATTTTATATGTAAGCATATTTAAATATATATCGCGGATTTTTTGCTGGTTCGCGGATTTCTGCGGACAATGGGTCTTTTAATTTCTGGTACATGCTTCCTCAGTTGGTTTGCCCAGTTGATTTCATACAAGGGACGCTATTGGCAGATGGCTGAGAAGCTACCCAACTTACTTTTCTCTCTCTCTCTCTCTTGCGCTGACTTTCTCTGATTCTGACGTAGGGGGATTGAGCAGGGGGGCTGTTCGCACACGTAGACGATACGGACGCTCGTCTAAAAATGCTGAAAGATTATCTTCACGTTGCTACCTTCTGTGCAGCTGCTTCCTGAAGCGACATGCTGCACGGTGCTTCGCATACTTAAAAGCTCGAAGGGCACGTATTGATTTTTGATTGTTTGTTTTTCTCTGTCTCTCTCTATCTCTCTCTCTCTTTCTCTGCTCCTGACGGAGGGGGTGTGAGCTGCCACCTTCAACAGCTTTGTGCCGTGGTGCTTCGCATACTTAAAAGCCAAACAGCCCTATTGATTTGTTTGCTTTTCTCTGTCTCTCTCTGACATTACCTGCTCCTGACGCGCACTCCTTTGAAGAGTTGCCATTCTTTTAATTGTGAGACGGAACTGTCATCTCTGTCTTGTCATGGAGCACAGTTTAAATTTTTGAAAAAGAGACAAATGTTTGTTTGCAGTGTTTGAATAACGTTCCTGTCTCTCTACAACCTCCTGTGTTTCTGCACAAATCTGTGACCCAAGCATGACAATATAAAAATAACCATATAAACATATGGTTTCTACTTCGCGGATTTTCTTATTTCGCGGGTGGCTCTGGAACGCAACCCCCGCAATGGAGGAGGGATTACTGTACACTTTTTTTACAATTTATGTAACTCGTTTATATGTATCGCTGTAGTTTTGAATGAGTTTTTTTTTATTTCATAATTGCCAGAAACAGTATCATCTCCAGACAGAGGAGCAGCTTCAGCGACAGACTGCTGTCACTGTCCTGCTCCACTGACAGACCGAGGAGATCGTTCCTCCCCCACACTATGAGACTCTTCAGTTCCACTCGGGGGGGTTAAAATTATACAAAGTTATTGTCTGTTATACCTGCATTTTGTTATCACTCTTTAATTTGATATTGTTTCTTTATCAGTATGCTGCTGCTGGAGTATGTGAATTTCCCTTTGGGATTAATAAAGTACCTATCTATCTATCTATCTATCTATTTATTTCATTTTTGCAAAAATGAAATTCCAAAAACAAGAATGAAATTGCTATGGACTATATAATTGCAAAGTGTGTCCCAAGGAGCCACGTTTAGTCCGAATCACCTCTTGCGCTGTGAAAAAAAAACCACTGCTGCTAATGACTTTAAAAAGCTTAAAATTCAATATATCCTACACAAATGTAAGCACTGAAGTACAAAATATATGTGAAATACGATGGAATGGATGTATCGAAAATGTCTGATAATGAGTTGACACAACATGTGCTGAATTTATTAGGTGCACTGCAGACGAACTTAAAGTGCAAACGCAGGAAAACTGCAAAGGCAAATTACATCTTAGTCTTCACAAAATATGGCACGGATATATTAGGTAGGAATACTATGATTGTACACTGCTGGGGTAATGAATGGAAAAAAAACATTTTCATTTTGCATACCTTATCTCTTCTCTTCCATAATCATAAAGTTTTGCTTTTGCAGTTTGATGAGAAGTTGATTACGTGTACCTGCTAGGGCAAAATTAGAAGAATCTCCCACAATTTTTCCCTATTTATGATTAAGAAGTAGGTGTGGATAAACAGTGTGGAGTGATTCACTTGTTGTCATCTTTAGGTAAGTGACTGAAAACAGGTTTTTTTTTGGTTTTTTTTAAGATTAGTGCTTGTCGCTTCCTGAAAATGTATTTATGCAAGGCTAATATTTCCTCTTTGTTAATATTATTTAGTTTATGCATAAAGCGGGAAAGATGCATGGAATGCTGCTATTGGAATGGGGCCGGGGCTGTGACACTTTTTTGGATGGATGGTTTAGTCAAAGTCGAGTGTGTAGCAAGTTAAAAAAGAACGCACTAATGCTATTTAAAAGCAAAGGTTTTGTACATTAGAAATACAGTATTTCTTTTCTAAACCAGTGTGTTTATGTTATAGTTTAGTAGAGAAGATTTAAGATATCATTTGCTAAGTCAAAGTTTTGCATACTTTTACCAAATGGCAAGTTAATTGAATGTGTTAATAAAAACAGATATTGCTGAATTACTGTAGGTATGCTAAAAGTTTTGTGTATATTACATCCATTCATGATAAAAAGCTTATGGGGATAAAACATGTTGACCTATTTATTTATTTATGTAAGTCTTGGGGCTGTTACACTGATACATTTCTCCTGGTGTACTTGTCAAGAGTCTTGTTGGATTTGCTTAAACATTGCGTCACCCAGGGAATATTAAACACAATAAAATCAATATTTAGTAATGCAGACCTGGCTAATTTGTAGCATGGTAAAATCTGTGCAATTTGGGGTAGACACAGCCAATGTTAAAATGGGTGCATCAGGTATCATAGTGCACTCCTAACAAGAGAGACAGGAGAACACGTACCTTCATTTCACTGATGTGATGTAGATGTTGTCCATATTGAGTGGAGAGTGCTTAAACTGCTTATTAAAGGCCAGTTTGCAGACCTGCTTTAAATTAGTTTGTCATAATTAGTATGTCACAAAAACAGCCCTACTATACAGATTTTATGAGCGTTTTGCATTTAGTGTTTGTAATGCTTGTGCTACCCTTGTCAGATTCACAGTCTGAACAAGTCTTTTCTGTGAAAAATAGCTAACAATGTACATAGTTTAAAGTTTGAGAAAGAGGCCAGTGAGCAGTCAGAGGTTAGTCACAATGGATCAATCAAGCTATAAAAGAACTGAACACACCTTACAGGCACAGAACAGAGGGCAGAGTAATTTTATTATGTTAACTACTTTGTTTCTGTAACTTGGAAAATAAAAAAGCAATTTGACTCCTAAAGGTTTCATTTTGTGGGCCATTTTTGACAAGTAATTTTTTTAGTCCTGCATTATGGTAACTTGACTCTGTAATTACTGCAAGGTGAAATGAACAATTGTTCTTTTTACATTTGAAGTTCACCTTTGAATGATTGCTTTTAAATAGTACATTCATTTGCAACCAATAGCCTTTGAGTCAATTGTCCAATTACTTTTGAGCCCCTGAAATGAAGGGATTGTGTTAAAAAAATGCTTTAGTTGCCTCACATTTTTATGCAATCGTTTTGTTCACCCCACTGAATTAAAGCTGAAAGTCTGCACTTCAACTGCATTTGAGTTGTTTCATTTAAAATTCATTGTGGTAATGTACAGAACCAAAATTAGAAAAAAAGTTGCCTCTGTCCAAATATTTATGGACCTAACTGTATATCTAGTGCCCAAGATGTGCCATCCTGCCAAATTTTAGCTTTTTAACTAAACGGGAAATAGTGTTTTTGTTAATGAATGAGCGAATCAGTCAGTCAACTTTGCATCAAATATATAAAGCTCAGTGTGTGCATGTTTGTGTTCTTTATACAATTTTACACCCTTGGTCTAATCTGCACATAATTTTGCACACACATCCAACTCAACTGAGTCACTGAAATGTTTAAATAAACCTTTGATTCTCAATTAATGGCAAATACTTTTTTATGATGTTTAATGTGTAAAATTTCTTACAGTGGCCACACATGCAGACTACTTGATTTGATTAAGGTAACACAAAACACTGCAGCTGGGATTTGAACTTTCATTCAAGTGGAAAAGTTAACTACCAGTACTTGAGGTCAATGGCTACAGTTGCCCTTCTGTCTCACAGCCCCCTTGTCTGCATGGAGTTGGCACATTCTCCTTGTATCTATGTGGGCTTTTCAGAACGTAGTTGTTTTTTCTCTCAAATCAAAAAGACATGTTTGTTAGGGTAACTGGCAAATGTAAATGGTCCAGTGTGGGTGTGTACACTGATGTACCTTATGCTTGACTCCCACTCAATCCAGAGTAGGTTCCTGCATTTGCTGCTATGGTTTTGGGATATGTTCTAGTGCCTGTGATCTGTAATTAAATTATGGGGTGTCATTTATCTTAGGGATGTTGAAAAACTAACTGCAAAACAAATATACTTCCATCTTTTTATATACTACACAGTAAATATAACATTTTCAAACCCACTGCATATGCCAGTGTACACTTAATGCATAGACCCACAATTTGTCAATGTAGTATTGCCAGTTAATCTAACTCATACAACTTATGCCGTGTGAGAAGAAAAGTGGAGTACATGAAGCAGAACCCACACAGTTATCAGGAGTATGTGCACACTGTCAACTGGATGCAGGTCTAGAACCCAGAATGTTCAACCTATGCTAACAATTCAATATTATTTTATAACAATATATTATTTTTAATACACTGGTCACTCTGAGTCATTTCTGAGTTGATACAAATCCAACAACGGGTCTTGAATGATTGGAGCATTTTCTGGATTAAAACAAAAAACAACTTTGATAGGTTTGTGTAGGGATAGTCCATCACACTGGTGTTACAGAGTGGATGTGAGAAGAAAACTGGAGAGCAGGAATAACAAAAAAAAAGTTTTTTCTTCGTTGTGTACGTTGATCGTATGGAATGTTATTTTCTTCAAATAAAATTTAAAAAGATACATGCTGAGATCATTCGAATTCCACAGATGCTGGGAGGAGAGTTCGCTCTTACCACTGTGCCATACTTTCCGTAAAATCTCAGTCTGAATGCCAACGCGCGTTCTTACCAGTCGTAAAATCTGAAGCCTAAACTTTACCGGTGTTTCCAGTGACTTATTCCTATGGCGCTCTTCAGCGCCAATCACATTCAAGGGACTGATAACAAACGTGTGGATGATTACATTTATGTGAAAAGGCGTAACCTGGTGCCTAACTGCAACAGGAAGACATTTCAGGAGGCAATTCCCGAAATATAACAATTGCAAATTTGCAGGCGTAACAATACGCGGACTACTTGGTCTCAAGTTTCTTATAAATCGAAAAGTCATTTTTAATAATTTGTATTTTTTATGAAATGTACATTGATTCTTTTTATAAACGTCTAAACAGGACGTGTGTGTGTGTTTTTAGTGCAACCCAACAAAACGCATGTCAGCAAGTTTGGTTGCAACGATGTATATTTACGAACAATAAAAACAACACACACAGTTACTCTCAAGGCCTTGGCATTGGAAATGAATATGGACCGATGTACATTTTGTATTGTTTTGTTGGAGGTATTACAATAAAGTGTGCAAAAGTATAAGACTAGACAGAAAAACGGAAACGTCACTCTTGCAAATGCGGCAGCGTCTCATGACTAAACTGGGAAATCAAGCCTGTCGCCCAAACAACCGGAGTCATTTTGTGACTCTTCTGTAAACCAGAGAGGAGTCTCAAGCGCGCCAGGTAATAAACGGCGGCCTTATTTTCTTACCTGCCACTGCAGAAGCTTAATGTTTTCCGAAGGGCATGTAGAGCGAGCGAGTGAGCAGGGCACGCGTTGTTTCACTTTCGCATTTGTTGTCCCGCCCCCGTTTTTGCTTCCTGTATATTCGACCACTCTGTCAGCTTTGCTATGGAGATACGCAGTCTGATCGAACAGTTTTACCAAAGTTTGTCGGCATTTGAAGGTAGTGAACCACAGTTGTTTCAGATTTTGTTCTGGAAGTAAGAAAAACATCCAGAATGCCAGACTTCTTAAACTTGACACGCTTTGTTAGACCGAAACATTTTTTTAAAACTTGGTTATTTTATTTGCACATTAATTGACTTTTATGCGTAAGTATTATGTAGTGTTTGTAGCCAGTACATTGAAATATACATTTGTTTTCTCACTTCCGAAAAAAAATCAAAGGCATTAAGTTTGAATGTCAGTCTACCTACCAGCAGGAAATATAGAAAGCAAAATAACCTACAATGCAGAAACGTACTGTAATGCACAATAATAATTAGGTGTAACAAAATGCATATAATTTAGAAAACTGGTCCGTATCCAAATATCAAAATCTTTTTATGTGATTCACATTGAACCTGTGCAATTTTGATGGAAAGATACTAAGAAAATTTTTAAAAACTTGGGAATTCCTTATGCCAAAAGGGCTGCTCATGGTTATGATTTTATTCAAAAATACAAGTGCACACGTTACCTGCTTCCCCTCGTTCAACATTTCCATTCACACTGGCAAGCTAGGCCGGAGCGGATTTTCTGCAATTGGTTTTGTGCTGTTGTATTATCTGTCACACTGTAAGTTTCAGTTAACGGTAGCAATAATTTATTCTTTCATCCACAGTGATGCTGCCGTTTGTGCTCGCTATATTACTGCATCCATGTCCAAATCCGGGCACAGCCGTTACCTTTATGCAGGCTGTACACACTTCTTGTGTCTTTGGTTTTACCCTGGATATTCTCAACTTCCTTTTAAACATTTGCTTGTTAATTTAATTGGCAACTGTAAAATATGTCTGCCTGTGTATGATAGGGCTGTTTGATGGATTATTTTTAATTTTCATCCATAGGCTTCTAGCACCTCTGAAAAAAGTAACCATTTTATAAAATGGATTGATAGATACAGTAAATAAGGATGATCTAATAATAATAATAATAATTAATAATAATTCATTACATTTATATAGCGCTTTTCTCAATACTCAAAGCGCTATCCACACAGGGAGGAACCGGGAAGCGAACCCACAATCTTCCACAGTCTCATTTTTTATTTGCTTTCTTTATACTTTTTCATTTTTAACTTTGTAATTTCAAGAAATCAACTTATAACTTAATTTTTTATTAATAAACCAATCTTGTCGTAAATTAAATGGTTATTATTTCTGATGTAAAATTATTTGGCTGACAAGGAGATAAAACATTTTGCCGTGAAAACATTGTATGTCAAATGTTTTTAACATATTGTTGATGAACAAGTAATGTTTTGGTTTTACATGTCTAGAGCAAATGGAAAGCCAGCTATCCATTTTGTGTAGGAAAATATTTATGACATAAAAGTTAGCAAATTATCATGTTGTCAGAATAATTTACGTAAATGTATATTGAAAATTATGAACACCATTTTAATAATAGATCTTTCTAAAATTCTTTTTAAATTAGAATATAATTATATTTACTCAACCAAGATCTTCTAGAACACAGTTGTGTGAGTTAAAATCTATCACAGGCAAACTGATCAGATTTATTGCAGGATAGGTAAATGCACACTGTGCTAATTTAGAGCCACAAATCCTCGCAGAATGTCTTTGTACTGTAGGAGAAGTGCAGGTGTCAGTTGTAAGGAAATATTTATACCAATGTACAAAGTATGAATATATGAAAAAATTCACCTTATGGGAAAGATCTAGGCATAACATTGCAACTCCATAAGGGCAAAAATTAAGCTTGCATTCATGACGTTGGATCCAGGTTCCTACACTTAATTATACAAGTTGCTGGCTATTATGTCTCATTTGGCTATTTTTTTCTTTAAATCATGATAAAATAGTAGCTTCATATTCCGTTAATTTACTCTGGATTGTGATTGTTATCTTACAGCTGCTATTTACACACATTGTGGAAATCTACCAGTGTAACGTTACATTACTGATGAGGCCAAATCCAAATCATATTATGTGATATCATCTACTGTTAAATTCTGCTCCGTACTTGTAAAATTTTTATTTTTATACTTTATCGAGGATTTGTTCTGTCCTGTGTATTGTATTGTATTGACCCCCTTCTTTTTGACACCCACTACACCCAACCTACCCGGAAAGGGGTCTCTTTTTGAACTGCCTTTCCCAAGGTTTCTTCCATTTTTTCCCTACAAGGGTTTTTTGGGAGTTTTTCCTTGTCATCTTAGAGAGTCAAGGCTGGGGGCCTGTCAAGAGGCAGGGCCTGTTAAAACCCATTGCGGCACTTCTTGTGTAATTTTGGGCTATACAAAAATAAATTGTATTGTATTGATGAGTGAAAATTGTCTCCTCTTGCAGCATAGTCACTGTATTTTTAAAGAGAAGGTTTGTATTTTAATCCTCTTGAGACTTTAGCATTTTTTTTGGTATTAAGTGGCCATCTTTGCACAGTGTCCCTTCTATTATCTGTATTATACAGTTAGCTTATAATGCTCCTATTTAAGTGAATCCTGTTGTCCATTAATAATGGAAGCTGACTTTAGAACTGTGATCAAGAAGTGGTAGTCAAGGCAGATTAACAGTCATTTGGGAGCTGTTTGATCAGGCATTTTTTGGAATTCACTAACCCAGGTAGCCTCTTTCTAAAGCGTAATATTTTTCTGATGTAATGTGTGTTATATTCATTTGATCAGGTATTCTGAGTAACTTTAATTTGACATGGCCTCATTCTTCCTAAGTATGAATGTTGTAATTCAACAGGGATTCTTACATAGGTGCTGAATATATCTTATTATTATACTTTATTATATTATTACTTATTATGTTATACCTTACCTTATTATGTTGTTATTATACTTTATTATATTATTACTTATTATGTTATACCTTACCTTATTATGTTGTATCTGTATGTTTTCTTTGATTATGTTATATATTAAAACTTGCCAATATTCTCATCATTTCTTTAAATTTCATGTGCAGTATGTGTTGTATGTTTTTAATTCAGAATTCAAATAAAATTTTTAACTTGATTAGAATGTTAAATTAAGATTACTATTTTACTGCCTCCTGCCTATGAAGGCAGCTGAATGTGTTAAACAAAGCTTTCAGATTCCACATGTTTCCTGATTAATAACCAAGTAAGAGGACAGATATTAAAATATAATTGTATAAACATTAATAATATACTAATAAGCTGATAGTTAAATCCATTAATCAGCTTATTATGTTTCTGCAAATATACATTAGAATGCAATTTATCACTTGTGACACTCATTTGGTTGGCAGTCAGACTGGTTGTCCTTTGTGAGATCATACCCTTTGAATTAACATATTCTATTACTTTGCCACAATGACATATATTTAAAAAAATTTCAGATAAGATTTTGATTTATTATTGATTCCTGGTGGTACAGTGGTAGCATTGCTCCCTCGCAACAGGGAGACTGGGGTTCTAGTCTTGGGTACTCACTATGTGGAGTTTCTATGTTCTCCCCACGCTTGTGTGAGTTTCCTCCCATAGTCCAAAGACATACAGGATAGGTAGGTGAACGATGCTAAATTGGCCCTAGTGTCTGTGTATTCACCATGCAATGTACTGGTGCCCTTTCCAGGGATTGTTCCTGCCTTGTGCAAAATGCTTGCTGTAGTAGGCTCCAACTTCCCTGTTATCCTGCTTTGGATAATAATGATAATAATAATTCTTTACATTTATATATCACTTTTTATTGTAAGCCGATAGCCACTTCGACCACCACTAAAGTGTCGCATTCACCTGGATGATGCATCTGCAGCAATTTTTGAACCAGTACGCTCACCACATTAGCTATTAGGTGGTGAAGTGGTGAGAAAGATAGCCAATTGGGTTTTGTAAATGAATGGATGGATAATATCAACTTAAAGCATTTTCTTTTCCTAACTGTAAAACATGAATGATCTAAACATTTCAAGAGCTCTCTGAATTGTATTTTAAAAAAGACATTTGCAAATGCATTTATGCATTAGACAGCAAACAAGTGTTCTTACATCGCTCTCTGCAGCAGAAGCAGAGTATATGTTATTTATATATTGTATAAAGGGTTTAGCGATGTTACCTTTAAAAGTAACTTAGTTACATTACTCATTACTTAAAAAAGCTAAATATGTTATATAGGGTCTTGTTATAAAATCTAATGCCCCAAAAACAGTACATTGCTTTTTCTTCTTTATATGAAAAACTGTACATTTAATTGAACAGAATTTGCTTTTAAATTCTAAACCCATCAACATACATGAAACTGACCAGAAACACAGATTTGATCTTTTTCTTGTGTTTTATACATACTGTAGTGCCCCTGGGTCCCTTGAACAGTTTTGGGATGCAGACACAGCACTTAGAAAGCTGTTTGATCTTGTCTCCTGGCTGCTAAAGCCCATCAGCTTCTAACTTTACATCCAATGCTGCTGCCATGATCACTGGCTCCCACTAACCCTTAACCAGATAGATAAAATGTATCCCTTACCACATGCAGGACTGAGAGTATAATTATAACTTTTGTTCAGTTATTTTCACTTGTTTGCATGCCAGGGGTGAAGCTATGGGGTATGGGCATTGAGAAGCTTAGCCTACCCAAATCATGAGTCATTATTTTGCACCTGCTTAAATGATTATATTTTGAGGTTAACGTGTGAATACTGTAAGGCTATAGGTTAGTAATATTGAAAAGTTCAGATAAGCACTTTGAGCTACTTTTTTGTATGAAAATGTGCTATATAAATAAATGCTGTTGTTGTTGTTGATAACATCTTGTTATTGGTGTTATTATTTTATGCCCACTCCTTGTTAATACATGCTTGTTTGGCTGTTGGCTTTCAATGCTATTGACTTACTTTGGTTTGTCACATTTGTGTCATACTGAATTTTACTGTAATGAATTTAAGATACAGTATCTGCCATTACTTGTCAATCAAAACACAATTAACACATTTTTCATAAAGAAACCTAAATTTGATGAAGAAAGCCCTACCTTATATCCTGATCCTAAGGTATTGGAAAAAAAAATGAATCCCCAGAAAAGGCAATTAGTTTAACTCCACCATTCAATATGTCATTATTTGACAAACAAGTCACTCAATCCAAACTTGGTTACACCAATATTTGAAAAAATCACAGTTTTTTTGGTAATGGTATACTAAGTACATGGCTAGAATACAGCATGATTAGAAATTCAATATATTGTAAAATATACAGACACATTTTCCCAAGTTGCAAGGTGGTGAGCAAACTAAATTCATGAAAGATCGACTTAAATATTGGAAGCATCTCAGTCCAGCCTGTTTAAAGCACAAGGGGTCTTGTGTAGAAACATTGGTTAGACTCCATTCTAAATCTCTGCTTACACTAGAAAGGCAGAAATGACACAAACAAAAAAAATAGGTTTATTAAACTGTACATATGCTAGGACCCATGCTAACTTCCTGTATAAATCTCAGATCAACGTAAAACTATGTACTTGTACACATGCTTCTAGCCACTCTCAGTCACCTCCTACGAGTAACGGTGTATGACTTAGAAAAATTCTCTTTTAAAATGTTTATGACTTAATCGCCGTATAAACTTGCCCATATTTCTGAGTGTTGGCTTTACTTTCAAACTCTGGAAGAACACAGAAAATGAAACTTCAGTAAATTTGAGCTTGAGGTATTGCTGAAATTTGGTGGGGATTAAGGAGTGTCTCCCCCAATGGGTATGCTATGTTACCATAATATGTTTCATGCAAAAGTTATTTTATTCCTCAATTTTTAAGGCCACAGTTAATGTAAATATGTTGATCAATGAATTAGACACACAGTGGTGCAGTGGTAGACTTACTGCCTTGTATTAAGGAGTCCATGGAGTTGCATTCTGGGTGCTCCCTGCGTGAAGTTTACATGTGGGTCGCATGGGTTTTGCTACAGTTTCCTCCCACATTGCAAACACATGCAGGTTAGGTGAATTGGTTATGCTAACCATCCCCAGATGTGTGTGTGTTTTCACCCAACAAAATACTGGTGCCCTCTCCAGGGGTTGTTCTGACTGAACCTAATGCTTGCTGAGATTGACTCCAGTGAACAATGCCCTGGATAAATGGGATTAGAGGATGGATGGATTAACGAATACCATAATCTGTCCTATTTAAAAGAGCTCTCACTTGCATGTTCCAAATGCTTAAAGCAGATATAGATTTGGTTTTAGACAATGGTTGGATGGATGGAAGGCCATCAGAAAGTGAGGCATAATTGAAATACACAATGAAAATGCAAACTCCAAAAAACTGCAAAGCACATTAGGATTATTGAAACATTCCGTAACTTTAGGTAAACTTCCATAAAAAGTTCACGTTTTATATATCCTGACTTTTACATACAAAATAGTGTATTCACGTTTGTTAAGTGTGGAACAGTGCATTAGCTATTTGTCGTCATGGGGATCCTTGAGGAGGAATGGGAGGGTGCCCAATAGTGCTGGGCGGTATACCGGTTCATACCGAAAACCGTTTTTTATTTTTTTTATGATATGGATTTTTCTTATACTGCAACACCGGTTTAAATTGCCTAAACGACGTTCAGAACGTGGCGCAGCGGGAAACTATTCAAGTGGGGACCTTTTTCACTGCTACACAGCTAAACACAGATTTATTGCGCGGGGGCTGTTTTTCACTGCTACACCACTAAATAGGTAGTGGTAGTGTAGGTATTGCGCGGTGAAAATGGACAGAGAACATTCTGAAACTGAAGCTGTAGCTGACAATAAAGTTGAACATGATGACACAGAAGAACTTTTGCCGAAAAAAAGGAGTCACGTCCGTTGCCTGGAGATACTTTGGTTTTAAAAGGTCGGATGTGGACCATTGTGTTCAAATGTGTAAATACTGTTTCTATACTACTGGATAATACTGCAAGCCAAGTTGTACTTGTTTTATTTGTTTTCAATACAGTGTAATGTACCTGGGTACTGTGTAATAGTGTGACGACATGTTGACTTTATTCCTGACATTCCCACTTTAATCTTGACGCTTATGATGAGAATAAAGTCGACATGTTGACTTTATTCTTGACATTTCTACTTTATTCTCGCAGTTTATGTCAAGATTAAAGTCGACAGTTGACTTTATTCTCGTAATTTGTCATTAAAGTAGAACATCGTAAACTAAACTTCCATCGTAAAATGAATATTTAATTTACTAGATTTTCTCAAACCCCGTCATAAGTTATATAGCACATTAAATGCTTTGTGTTCCCCAAGCTTCTTAAACTGACTTCCTCTTGCACTAAGAGGAGGCACCGGCAGTGATCGCCGCACAGAATACATTCACTTCATGATATTCTTGCTCTCTGAACATTTAGAATGCTAAGATAAATACTTGATATCATTTTCATGGTGAAATGCATTAAAGCATGCATTAATCATGTGGGGGCATGGTGGCGTAGAGGTTGCACTGCTGCCTCGCAGCAAGGTTGTCTCGAGTGTACCCTGCCTTGCATTTGCATGTTTTTCTGGTGGGTTTACTCGGCGTACTTAAGTTTCCTTTCAAAGTCATGTAGGATGTGGGGTTTTGT